>NW_020451116.1:811771-1085818 GCF_003343035.1 Apteryx rowi | reverse complement strand
GCATCCTGACTTGAGCAGTCTTTTGCCAACTACCCTGTCACTATAACTCTCCCCTTTCCCCATCTTTCCCAGTTTAAAGCCCTCCTTACCAGGTTGGCCAACCTGTTGGCAAAGATGTGTGCCCTGCTTAGTGAGGCAGATCCCATCTCTCCCCAGCAGTTGATCTTCAAACAGGGTCCCATGGTCATAAAAACCAAAACCCTGCTGCCAACACCAGCGGCACAGCCAGTCATTAACCTGGAAAGTCCATCTCCTCCTCCTCTCATCCATCCCCCTCACTGGGGGGATTGAGGAGAAGACCTGGGTCCCAGACCCTTGACCACCATCCCCAGAGCTCTGAAATCCTGCTTGATGGTCTCCAGTCTGCCCTTGGTGTCATTAGCGCCCACATGGAAGAGCAGCAGTGGGTAATAGTCTGAAGCGTGGACGAGCCTTGGCAGTCTTTCCATGATGTCTCATACACAAGCCCCTGGCAGGCCAATGAAGGGGCAGGAGGCGGAAAGCATAGCTATATACATGACTGATGAATGGTCCAGGAGTCTAAACAATACACTACATGTAAAGTTCAGATGCAAATGGAAATATTTAGGCATGAGATGCATTTACTAAAACCCTTGAGTATTATGATATATCCTCCATTTCTGTAGAAATTCTTAGCCACTGAGATAAGGGAGGGAGACAAAGTTAACCTGGGATTTTAGTTTTGTATTTCCCCCATTAATACCTGGGAGTTCTCATGACCTGGAATTTGGAAAAATAACCACTCAAAAAACCAACATATTAATGATTCCAATAAAAACATGACAGATTTCTTTATAAGATAGTTAAAAACAGATTTTTTTTTTTAAGGCTGATTTCTAGCTGATTACTATCATAAAAGAAAAACTGTAGCTTAAGAGAAGCAATCAAATTTTGCCAGGCTTATCTTGTAGCTTCTCCAACACAGTCAGGAGCAAAGGCCAGATGTAAGTATTTAGCAGCACATCTTGCATATCCTCAGGTTAAATATGCCCATTTCATCCATTTAGTCTTCTTACAAGTTTTGAACCCAGTGACCAACTTCAACCAAATCTGCTTTACAGGTAGAGAGTTCAAATTTTCATCTCAAGTTATGTTAAAAACACCAAGATGGGTACAGGAGAAACTTGCAAGTTAGTGTCTCCCGGTAAGACCAGCACATTGCTGGCTCTGTGGCTTGTCAGCTGGGAGAGCTGCACTCTGGCAGCACATCAGGACACAGTTTGGAGCCAAAGCACAAGCTACTTGTTGCATTTGCTAGGATACAGGAGAGGTGAAAAACAACCAAACACACAACCACACACTAGTCTGGCAGAAATTAGGGGATGCACAACAGGACTGCAACTACTGTGGGAAGCATGAGATTACAGAAGCCATGGAGGAGCAGAGTTTTTCCAAGGGTAAGGAGGGATGAGATATAAGATGCAAATCTGGAGGCAGCTTATTCATTAGTTCAGCTGCTCATGCAATGACTTATTCTTTGTACACATAAGCCTATGCACTTTGTACAAATTTTAGCCTTCACAGATCACTTTTGGATTTGCATGCATTTGTTGAGAACTTTAATTTGACTGTTGCTGACTTCACTTCAGTACCCCCTGTGTGATTTTTCAATGGAAAGAGTGCCAAACAATCTGCACTCAAGAGGCTGTTGATAGCTCACTATGCTGATATTGATTTCAAAACTATCTTCCTTGCTTTGTAGCAGTTACTGCTGGAGCTCCTTTTTGTGGGTTTAAATTGAAACTAGAAGTTGATGATCTTTAACCAGCATAAATCATTACCTGTACTAATACTAGTGAAAAATTTTAACTGCCCAGAATAGCTCAGAGATTCTCTCTCAATTTCTACACAGCTCCATTTTGCCAAGGTAAGAAATTTGAACCAAAGGCAATGGACCTTTCACTCGAATCTTCCATCAGATGTGAAATTACTGCTCCTATTCCATTTAGGGAAGCATTGTAAGGTAACTTTATAGATAAAGGTTTGCAAGGACTCTCTTGCCCAATATGAGCACCACTACTCACAAAAAGTCCCAAAATGCCATGTGAATCAATGTGTTTCTATTCATTCTATAACAGTTCATCCTGCAGATCAAATGCTGTTACTGCCATGGGCAAAAGCTTACAGAAATAACTATCTGCAAAAAGGGGTCCACATAAGGAACATTTGAAGGTTAAGGTTTCTAAAGATAAATCACAAGGCTAAGTTGAAACTCTGTCAAGCATAATACATAACTGAATCTTCCAAAAGTCCAAGCTTTCCTTCGATTTAAATTCTCAACTTCTCAGCAGAAGTATTTAAGGTGCCCTTTACCACTGACTTCCACATAACACCAAGCCAGGATTGTCCCAAAATACCCATTTTGTAGTTCACTGCCAAAAAATGGGTACTGATAATGTTAATAGGCACATTTTAATATCACCAGCTAATCCCTCAAAGAGCTACCTTTTGCAATCAACTTAAGTATCCCGTTGCATATAGGCATACTTCTCTAGGGAGATTGCCTTGGGAGAAGTGCTTACCACCATGCATGGAACAAGTGCATCTACTAGTCTAGTTAGAAGTTAGTGAATTGCAAGTATTAGATAGTGATCATCTTGAAGTCAATACAGATGCAGAGACCCTCAACTGTTTTCATCACAGCCAGGGGAAAGATGTTGTAGTGCTTCATCCTGGCTGTTGTGTCATGGCTCTTTTGAAGGACTCATGTCCTGCCTTCAGCTTCAGCTGTTCAGGTACTGAAGAAGCCAACCAAAATGTACAACTAGTCACTCCTGAACAGCAGCTTTGCATAAATTCTACAATCCTAATATTATGCTGAAGCCTGTGAGACACCATATCCAAAAGCACAGCTCTTTTTTATTGTGGATTGTATGTGCTGCCTCCACCCACCCCCCCACAGCCTGCAGATATGTTAAGCTCTAGCAACCTTTCCCAATCACATTCTCAACCACCCTCTCAGATATCATAAATTACCTCCTCCCTTCATGACATGTGAAGAATACCCTGTTTAGAGCTATACATTACTTCCATCTCCTTTGTGAAAATGCTTAGGGGATGCATTTTTTTCCTGCACACTTAAGACATCGAATCTTGCTGCTACTTCACCTCTGGTCTCTTGATAATTCTGTCAAAAATACACTTCAGATCCTGCTCCTTCCACTTGTAACAAAAATCCAATAACATTTTGGTTATTGTATCCTAACTTAAATAGCTATAGAGATACTAGTGCTTTTACAATAGACCACAACAGACATTGTCCTCTGCAGGCTCACAGTTCTGAATACATTTTAAAGTGTTCTCATAAAGGATAATAGGTTTTGCAGTGACTTGCACATTTTCTGTGCGCCCCGATTCCTCATCATTACTTCAGGACCTGGTCTCAACTCTGTACTCATTTGCATGATAAGGCAGTGACAACAGACTGCTTTACTTGCCCATTTTGAGTTTTCTGCTCAGAAACCAGTTTAGTGTGACACAGATTGCCAGGACTGTTTCAGCTTCCTCTGCTGCCCTACCATTTACCTAAGTACTGTTTTGGATCAATTACTGCAGTCAATAACCATTTTTTGGACTGTTTCATTTTTGCATATAATACACTATCCAGTCTCTTAACACATCATTTAAACTCCTTCTGAACTGACAAATTCAGGAATTTTCATTTTCTCTTTTGAACTTCTTTATAAAAGCAGATACATTCTGCAGTTACCAGAAAGGTAATTTTGTCAACTTTCCACAGTCTCAGCAAGTGTTTTGTCTACTGATTTAATACCAGCCATTAAGCTACACAGCAAGTTATAGGTTTTAGCCCTCATTACACTCAGTAAAACTGCCACCTTTTTCTCATCGCTGACATCATTAGTTATAATACATTGTTCCAATCTCCTGACATAGGTGAGCTGTCTATTGAGCTATCAAACAAATGCACTTTCTTTCTCTGGGCGTTGTGAACTCCTTTCCACCTGTGCAGATTGCTCACCATCCCCACGTCGCAAGTCGCATGCTCGCCACGATCCCTCTGTCCTCCTGCACTCTTGGATTAGGATCATTCTCAGTCTTCGTCTCTCCACTTCACATTAACAAGAAGCCATAGAGACAACTGGATTCCAAAAACAGTTTTTCATATTTCCAGACAAATGTAGAACAACCATACACACACTCTGTAAGAATCTACTGTCTTCTATCAAGGAAATGAAACTATTAGAAATCTATAAGTTATTTAAAGGGGTGCTAAAAAGAAGAGCTTGACTGGGCTTAAAAGAAACAAAGATCATTTTATAATTGCAAATTGAGTTTCTTTCAGTATCTGTAATTACCCTGACAAACACAGGATCGTATTTAAGAGCACTGTATCTGAGACTGACTACACATCCTGAAAAAACAGATTACCTTTGGCAAAAGCTCACATGGAAAGCGAGAACTAAAGCTTTGAATTGTCAAGACTTATCAGCAATGGGAAAAGCTTACAGAGAAAGGTCCAGCCTTTCTGAACTGCTTTAATTACATGGTAGATGAATTTGGCAGAAGGCCAAAGAAGGTACTTACCACTGTTTATCAATAAAGAAATTACCAAGAAACAAAATTCTATTTGTGAAAGTCTTTCTTCCACCCATGCAAGTCACCCATAATGATCTTTCCTCAGACTGTCTAAAAAAATTAATAGAAAGTTTGCTGAAACATGGAGCACTGATTCAGCTTTATTAGAAATGACTCATTTCCCCCATCTCCTAAAATAAACTTTGTTAAAAAGTTTTATAGTCAAAATAGGCACAGAGCTTAAAATTAGGATTTTTATGTCAAAAAATAAATAAATGGCTTAATTAAAACACTCAAGAGCATTGCCTTCAGAGAATCTTAGTGCTCAGCTTGTTTGAAAAAATTAAGACAGAGGAATACTTAGGAATCTAAAATATTAATTCAGCACTTTAAAAGAATCAGATAAGTTGCAATTCTCAGAAAACTGTATTTACATGGGTTTTAAAGGTTCTCTGATTTTAGAAAGTGCAACTGCTAGAAAATACATGAGATTTTTAAAATAAACCCAGTATTATTGCTATTGAAAACCCTGAGATTTGCTGGGTGAGCAAACAAGTGCTGTAAGTAATAGTCTGTGCATTTGGGGCTACTTAAGATGATAGGTCAAGGAAGGCAAAAATGAGTTTAAAGCCATGATATGCAACTCAATTCCAGGAGACTTTAGGCCTGTAAAAATGTATCCAAGAAGAAATTCAGGTGAAAGGCTAAATGGATGAAGTTGCCAAAAGGATTATTAATTCCTTTCTGAGACCAAGAGATAAAGTCTAGAAAGCGCAGAGAGCATTAGCCAGGGATTTGAGAATATGATGCAACAAGCTACTCAAGTGAAATGCAAGTTAGAGGAAGAGGGAAATTTTGAGATTAGGCAATAGCTTATGTGAGATAGCAGAAATTAAATGTTTCATTGAAGGTCTAGGAAAGGAGTATTAGAGGACAGGGAAAAGCAAAGGCCAGGGAGTACCATGACAAAATTGGTCAGAAATACAGAGAAAACACCTAGCTATGTTAGATCCTATATACAAGCTGTTTTGGGGGAGCTATTATATCAGGAGAGTAGGAAAAAGTTTAAATAATATATAACAATTCCCTTTTTAAACAGAGGGCACCTACCCCCATCCCTGTCACACCACATTTCCAGGGCACACAGTGGCAGGAGGGCAATACCAATACTCAGCACAACAAAGTACAGAGCCAGGGCATGAACTTGGGGGTGTGCTCGCAGCTGCTGTGCAACACTGCCATGTTTCTGACTTTGGAGGAGCCAAAAATGAAAATTTCTGGAGGTCCTACACCAATAACCCCCTGGATGTACATTGCAAATTGTTGACAGAAAGACAGAGCTGAGAATACAGCTAAATCATTTGCAAAGTCAGTAGCTGTGGAAGTGGTTTATTTCCTCCAGCAAAGAGGTACCCAGAAACATCACAAGACAGAGGTTTTCCCAGCAGTAGTCTCAGCTGTAGAGCACCCAGGGGGAAAAAAAAAAAAGCATAATTTGTCCAATGCACCTGAAGGGGGAAAACAGTGGGTTCAGGGAGAACTTTTAAAAAGGAAATGCTCTGCTGAACACCTCTCTAAAGGGAGGTTCCTCCACAGTTAAGCTTTCAGAATATATTCACTCTGTCTCCATACTCATGTCCCCACTAAGAGGGGACCTCTATTCTTAATACTCACGATGAAAAGGGGTAGGCAAAGGGACTTTATCATTATGGCACTAAATCTTTACAGAACCAAATTGATACTTTCAAGCAGACTATGCATGAACAAGCCAAGAGAAGATAAGAGGGAACATATTCAAGAAGGATCAGAGGAACAAGAAATGAGGACAGTGCAAGGTCTCCTTTGAGAAGGGTTGGACTGAAGCCAGCGTGAACATTAATTGACATCTCTCATTCTTTACATTAAGAGAAGTGTCCATGTCACATTGACATTGCTTCCTGGTGTATCAACTAAACTACTTATCAGCTAATCAAACATCTTCATAGAGATCAAAAGTGCAAAGGCTTGGACCAGTAGCAGAAAAATAACCAACATTTTATCCTGGTGCAGTGTTCGAGTTGTTCAGGCCTTTCTGTCCACACACTTGCAAAGTTTCATGCAAATGGAAACTTTCTTCTTGTAAGTCATTCTGCAACCTGACTTGCAGATATTTACCCAAAACTTAACGTGGCTACGTTCACTAGGAAACRTCACTACTGACTAGCAATTATCCAATCAGAAAGCGGAGAGACCATCATACCAAGGGATGTGATCCAACCTGGTAGCTACAGGCAAACTAAGCACATAGCATATGACGGAGGGAGCATTTACAATTTCCAGGTAACTGCAAATACTTTCAGGAAATAAAAACTGCTTGGAGGTAATCAGAAAATAGAAAGAATAGAATCCTTCTGTTGACTAGAATAAGACAGAATATTTTACTCCATTGAGAGAACAGTGTTATACTATTTGAAGTGATCAGAAACCTCTGTAGTGGAGTATGCAGCAAGACTTACATTTGTCTGCTGAGACCTGTGGAAATCTTAATATTCTCCATCTCTACCATATCCTGCCACTTTTGACTCTCCAGCCCATAACTTTACCAGAAAGCTCTTCAGCTAAATGCACACATATATTTGTTCTACTTTGTGCCATTTGCTGATCTTGCTTCTWGGCCACCATGGTTAATCTGTAAGGTCAAACAATAATTGCAATATTTTTAAGGCATTGAGGTGATCCTAAAGACAGAAGATGACTTCAGGTTATTTTTAAAATAATCTTCCAAATTCTAGAACTTCGTATTTAGGACAGATCTGTAATACTAAGTGTAGGAAGTAGAAGCTTCCATAGAGCAAAAACAGAGAAAGTAGCAAAGGGCTTACTGGATCATTAACATAGTAGTTAATATTTTAATCCCCAAACAATAAAATAGGACGAAACTTCTTTTCCTGACATTTCAACCCATTCTGTTTACATTTCCCCCCCCCCCAATGAAAAAAGAAATAGTTAAACTAGTAGACACCAAATGAGATGAGCAAATATAACCAAAAAGGGGATGATGGAGAGAAACTATGACATATACAAAGTGCCTGACTTGGGCAGGAGAGAAGGAAGGAAGGAATATAGATAGTGAGACCCATTTCACTTAAGCTTCTCAAAGTCCCATAAAGGAAGGAAGGAATTACAAAGACAGTTTATTGACTTTTCACCACTCAGTTTTCCTGTATAAGTTCTTAGAAAGTTCATTAAAAAAGTTTAGGGCCCTGACCCCCAAAACCCTTTTTTCACTAGCATAATACTTATTCACACAAGGGACTCCATCAATTTTGGTGGACAAGGGATTGCTCACATGGCTCCAGGTTTGCCGAGCTGGACCCTGTGGTTACAAGGCATTGAAAACAGGGGTGCTTTCAGGTAGCAACATACAGCCCAGGCAAAAGGACAACAGCAGAGCTTGGCTCAAGTACAGGAGCAACACAGAGCTCCCTGTGCTATCAGCTAACTGTAATTATAGCAGACATAATAAATGGACAGCAGCTATATTAAAGAAAAGAGCATGCACAAGTATGAGAGCAAAAACATAAGATAATTTAGGCTTTGTTTCAGTACCTAACATGCAATTTAGCATCCTGAAGTAACACCCTATGTCAAGAACTCCCACTGTGTTTGTTTCAGCCCCATATATATTGACATACCTGCCAAGCACAAGAGCTAAAGCCATTAGTGTGGGGCACTGGCACCACATTTCACAGCTGCCAGGACTCAGGCTGCTGCGGGTGCAATTTGAAGGCATCAACTCCCTGCAAGCTGCCCAGAAACTGCCACAGCACCAAACAAACCAGCAGCAAACACAGCTGGAACCTGCTGCAATAGGCAAATAAACCTGGTCTAACATTCATATCCCGGTCTCTTCCTCTTTTCCCTCCAGACATACCGCTTTTCCTTACCAATAGCTCCATCTCTCTGTCCCTTTATACATGTCAACCAGAAAAGTTTTATGCAAATCTCAGGCAGATCTATATGTGCAATAGTGACATGCAATGATGAAGCCAAGTCTGTAGCATAACACACACATACATACAAACAAAATATTTAGCCCTGCTTCTCCTAGCTTTTGTTTGACTTCATAACATTATTTTAAGAGTTTTCCTATGCAATTCTAATGCCTTACATATACTTACTTCAAAGTAGCTTTGGTTTTGAATGTATAGCAGGATCCTACTTTGTAACTGATGATCCCATAAGGTGTCAGCAGAAGCAACAGTGAAGCTATCACTATCTACTAGACATGAACAGCAGTAGCCACAAGTCAGTGCCAATATACATCCCAAATAGCAGAAGCAGGGAGCAGGGATGGACTAGGGAACACCTCTCCATCTTGCACATGCTTAATAAAGCTGTTTTGTACATCTCTATTAGGAAGGACAGTGACATAAGAATATAGTTGTTTCCCTTAGTAGAAGCCTACCCTTCTCCCTAAAGTTAAGAAAACTACATAAGGAGGAACACTATGCCTCATTCCCTGCCATTTCTAATAGCATCAAAAAAGTGATATTTTGGAAGCACTTGAGTAGTTCATTAAGTAACAGCTACTTTTATAAGACTAAAACCTTACATAAAACAAGTACCTTAGAGATATCATCTCAACTTGTGTCGCAGTCAGATGCTCTCCATAATTATAGTGGGTGGGTTTTTTTTAGAAAGTTTTTAGTGTAATAGAGACAGGATATTATCTGTAGTATTACTAAGACACCAAGATCACAGACAGATACGCATAGAAAGGCTGCAAAAACCCCAGTCACAAGCTACACATCAAATACACACAGGAAACAGAGACCCTGTATGATCCTGAAAATAGACTAGAACACAGGCCACCAAGACAGATGGAGTCACCATAAAAACCAGCCATATTGTAACACACTTCTCTTTCATCAAACCTCCCCGAACAGGTACAACATTGACAAAAAGAGGAAGAAAAGAATCACTCTATCATCCAGCAAAGATGCCATAAGGTACAGTTTAGGGTAGGAAACCTCACATACCTTTTGCAGGCTGCCCTAAGGAACGATACTCCAAAGGCTGAGCGGATTCTCAACAATCAATAAATCCTCACAAAAGGAAAGCCGAGAATGCCCCAAATCTTTCATGCTCCTGCAGCTGGCATTAGCCGCCATCCTCCAACAGCAGGACACTCCGTAAGAACCAGCATGCAGCCAGAATCACGCAGATTAACTATCCCAGGCCCCTGCCACAGGGAGCGCAGCGCAAGGCCAGCGAGACCCAGGAGCACCGCTGTGCCAGAGCTCCCCTAGGCCAGCTGCAGCCCCTTCAGGCAAGCAAATAAGGACTGAGACACAGGTGCTGATCCTTCCCTAGCGAGACACAGGTGCTGACCCTTTCGCTAGCGAAGCACCACAGCGCCCGTTAATCTGCAGCGAGGGACTTGCTGAACTCAGCTGCAGTGTGTTCAACAGACCTGGGGGGATTTGTCCACTCACTTCTTGCGCTCCTGTGAGCTTTTGGCTTCTACAACATCCATCAGCAAGAAGTTCCCCACCTGAATCACACTTTGTGAAAAATTACTTCCTCCTGAGTCCCTTTGAGCCACCCACTTGATAAGGCCATTAGGTCCCCTGTTTCCGGTATTATGAAAACCAGAAGCGATGGGGCAGAGCTTGACCAAGCCTGGAGAAGGGCTGGAGAGCTGAGGTGGCTCATCCGAGCGGAGTCACCACAGCACGCTCCCGGCAGGAAGGCAACGACTGACAGGCGCATAATAAAAGATTATAAAATCATAGTGCAGGGCAAAGGAGGTGAATAGGGAATGATTGCTTGCTCTTTCTCCTGAGATTAAGGTCAGACTAGGCAGGCTGTATTATTTTATATTCACAAGCAACACACCCAGTACCAGGTATACCCTCTTCTTTCTGTCGTCACATTTCAGACAAAAAATGCTGATTAATTACTTAGGACTTACAGCTACAAGAATAACCAGAGGCTAGAAATATACTATATGGTAAAAAATTAAGGATGTAAATCTATTTATTTAGTTAAAGAGAAGATTTAGATGTGACAAGCTCAGGTTTAAGAATCTACATGAAAACCAGCATGTGGATGGGAAGGGTTTTCATTCTAAAAAGAATAAATGGTTTGCAGTCAAAATTCAACATATTCAAAGTGAGAAATAGGGTGCAAATTTATATCAGTGAGGGTACGTAATACCCAAGATAACTTAGTAGATTTATTACCACTGGAAATGTTAAATGGAAGATTTTTTTTAAACAGACAGACTTTGGTTCAAGTATTGTTATTGAACCAGAATCAGGAACTAGAGCAGCAAAATTTTATGGTCTGTATTATATAAGAGGCCAGCACGCACAATAATCCCTTCTGGCCTTAAAATATATCAGTCTGCAAATCTATTAAAGTAACGTCAGTTCCCAAAATGTACTTCACCAATGACAAATCCCCAGTGGAAAAATGTTGATACTTGCACAGGTGTTAGAATAAAAAATGGTGAAATCTGTTTTCTAGCTGGGAACAGAAGGTGGATTATGTTGGAGGTATGTTTGATAGTTATGAACACCAGATACAAGACAGTGTCATTTAAAGACAACTTGAGCAGATGGATGGCAGAGTGTGTGCACTGTGAAGTGATGTTAATTGAATGGCCTGGGATTATGTTTAAAAATCTTACAATGAATAATTGGAAAACAATTAAAGAAGCAACTACAGTCTGCAAACTCCAAGGCTGCCAGCTGGCCTGGAAGGTGGGATTGAAGCTGCATGAAACACAACATTTTTATTTTCCTGATTTTCACACAAGAAAGCTCAAGATACAATGCTTTGTGTATTTCTCCAGGAGAACAACCCACCATTCTTGATGCAAAATAGCTTTTTATATTATAATAGTTTTTACTTTGGCAGGATCTCAAGCTATTCTTATTTAGAACTTCACTATTTCTATAAGCAAAACATCAGGCTGTCAGAGCAGCATTTCCTTACGTTTCACCAGTGTAATCTGAACGAATGGGCTGCAGGGATGCATTAGCTGTTTGGAAGGAGCCTCGATACAGTGCTGGGAGTACACTAGTCCTGCTGCCGTAGCCGCTACCCCTGCAGTCGATGCTGCTGATTTACACACGCAGTAGAGGCAGGCTGGATTCACTGTGCACGTGAGGTAGAGCTGAGCTTCACTGTGCAGGTGGCCAAAAGTGGCGCACACGGAGTAAGGCTGACCCTAGCTTTTCAGCCAAAATAGCCAAACAACAGTGTTTTCTCCCTCTTTGTTTTTCTCATCAAAACTACTGTATGCTTAAATAGTGTGCATTTTGCACATGGCTATCTTCTCCTTCCTCCACCTCTTTTTTCCTCCCTCAGTCAGTGCTGGAGAGGAATATTGCGTTTATTAATAAAGTGAGGTATATAATTTTGAAAAAGGGCTAGATCATCAGCAGTCCCAACATACAGCAGGGCTCAGTTTTGCAGACAACTTCCCCAGCAGCGTTGAGTTCAGGGCCTGCCCTCTGTGATCTTTTCTGTAGTTTCTGGTTCAATTTATTTAGCCCTAGAACTCCCGAGTGCCTGGAAATTATTGGAAGGATTAGTTGATTTTTCTGCGGCTGGGCCAGGTCCTTGTTCCTAGAGAGCAAAATGTGAGGGGAAACAGCTCTGTGTTATCTCCTGTTCCTTTTGACCACAAGGCATCTTTCAGATTGGAGAAGCTCTTGGGGGTAACCCAGGGCCGTTGCAGAGGCTGGAGCTGCTCTGCCCCAAAAGCAGATTTACGTGACAGCCTCTGCAGCCATGGAAACCTTCAGTCTGCGCAACGTTTTAAAGCACAAGGTACTCCAGCTCTGACACTATGATTAATACTGTTTTGTATGGAAATACTAAACCCAGAGAGACGGAATGTAAAATAGATTGCTCATTGTATGGTTATCGTACTATTTCTGCATCTATTGGAAGGGAGCAGCATTCAGAAACCATTGTGTGGGCCACGGCCCCACTTTGCAAGTTAATTCTGAAGACTGCTGTTCTTAAAAGGCAAATTAAGCTTATTAACCTTCCACCCTTCCTTGAACTCCTTCCCTTTTAATGTCAATGATTTGCTGCATAAGCGAAGAACAGCATTTGGTTTCTGTATATCTGATTTCAAAGGTAGCACTTACCAGCAGTTACCGCACTGCATTTATGTCCTGCTCTCACTCCAGGGAAGTGCCGCGGGATCGTGGCTGAGATGCCAGGATTTCCCGCCTGGGGAATAGGAAATAACAGCAGCATCTCTGATACCGGTATGTGGCAGCTGCTGGGAAATGGTGACTTCTCCAGTGGTCGCTGCTGTAACTTCTCTAACCTCTATGTACCTGCTCAAATCCAGCAAGTGCAGCTTCAGCATCAGCTTACTTTAAAATGATTCAGATTAACTGCTTCCACCAGCTACGGCCCTCCAGGTACTCCCATAGCAGCCAGCTGCACATACGAAGCGGTCTGCTCCGCTTCGGAGAGCTCCTGTTCAGAGCACTTCTACTTTGGGATAGGCACTTTGGGGACTGTGAAGGCCCTGAGTCTTCTCATAGCTACAGTCAAGAGCAGAAATAAGTGTAAGAGAAATGTTCAGGCGCATTGAGGATTCAGCCAGGTATCTGCTGCCTGTGTGAAAATCACGTGGCAAGAGAAGGGTCCAGCTCCCTGACCAGGCTGTCTTGCAGGGCTGGTCACAGACCCGCGGTGGAAGTTTTTCTGGAGTCTGGTAGGGTGTATGGATCTCACTCCTTCCAAGTATCCTCTTACACTTGTAGAAAGAGAACAGCATGAAAGAGTTTAAATTTAAAAAAAATCAGAATATTTTGAATTTACAAAGTACTGCAATGAATCCCAGTTTGGGTTAAGTTTCAGGAACGCTTCTATTTTTCTAGACTGATTTATTTTAACAACAGTCCCAAGGGTTTTATACTTTCTTGCAGCAGTAGAAGTGGGATTGCTATTCTAATAAATCCTTGGCCAGTTAAAATGCTCCTGGTCACTGGCCCCATGTGAATACTGCAGAAAGAATTTCTACATATATTCAGGTCCTTTTTTTGTCTATTTTTCCAAATACATTCTTGAAAACATGCTTATTGGAGGGAATGTTTACAGAGGATCTAATAAAATGCCTGATATAAGAAAGATCAACATTGCCAGTGACTTAGCGGGCTTTAGAACATGCCCCGAGCCTGTACAGTTTAAGCATATATTTAGAGAACATTCAGAAAAAGCTGATTGCAAACTTACAGCAGAAACCGAGGTTAAAATCATAGTCTGTATCTTCAAAAGGCTCAAAAAATGGCTGCATTGGGGATGGAATTGCTATTATCATGCTTTTAAGCTTCTAAGATGCTTAAATGATATGAATTAGAATTGTACTGTATTTCCTGGAATATCTTGAAGGTTAGCCAACTTCTTACGTCTCCTTTCTAGTAACCCCAGTGAAAGCAAAGCAAGTTTACTCTTCTGGAAACTTCTTCTGTTCCGGAAACCAAGTGGGTTTCCAGCAAGTCTGAAGCAGGCTGGGTTGGTCTGACATGGAGCCTTCTCCCACCAGCGTGGGCTGCTCCACCTGGCCAAGCTTCGGCGCTCTTGCTGGCTGCTGGGCGGATCCCACCTTTCTCCAGGCAATCTCCAACTCACTTCTTGTATTACAGAGTGCACAGCAGTCCTCAGGGACCCGCCTGGCAACTCCTTCGTGCCTCTGGACCCTTCATGCAGGGGAAAGAAAATAGCCTGGGGTAGGAATTTCACATGCCACTCCAGGACTTCCTCACCCAGGCAGCACAAGGAAAGGCACCGTCTGACCCTGGGGACGGGTCCGGTGGTCTCAGGACTGTTGGCTGAAGATGGCACAGCTCTGCCCTTCTCGTTAGGGGCCACTAAAGCTAAACAGGTCCACAGGTTGCTTACTGATGTCAGTTTGACAGTCACTCACCGAGTCTCCAGGTTGCCCTAGAGCACGTGCCACCCTCACACTATCACAGGTGGCTGTGGGGCAGACAAGGCTGGGAGCAGGACAGGAAGGTCTCAGACCCTGGGGACCCACTCAGCTGCAGGGAGGGGCCCAGGAATCACGTCAGGCAAATCATCCCAGAATTTGAACATTTTTGCAAAGATGAAGATACGCCGAATTATCTATGGGGAATACCGATGCTGATGTCCCTGAAAATAGAAGGAATTGGCAAGAGCGAAGTGACTCCTGTTTAGACAAAAGAGGATCTCTGCTAGCAGCAGAGCAGTGCTGAAATGGAGAAGCAATACTTTCGTTTAGTAAACGGCAGCATCCCAAACGCGTGTGAGCACAGGTAACCCCCCTCGAGTGCCACCAGGATGTGAAGCCCTTTGGACCAGCCTCACTGGCACTTGGGGTGGTCCTCCCCCACCCCCAGGACACGGAGAGCAGCATCTGGCCCTATATTAGTTCATGCTGATGGTTAAACACTACCCACGGATTTAGGGGGTGATTTCTGTCAGCAGACCCCTGGATTTACCCCTGGTAAATCTTGTCATGGGATGTTAGCCTGCTACAGCAAAAGTGGTTTTTTCTGCTGACAGTTTGAAAATCTCACACGCTTCTCTTCATATCCACATGGAACTGACATTTGGTCCCAGTAGGAGTCGCATGCGTTTACATCTATAGAATGTGCCCTTAAATGTTTTTAATGCCAAAAAGGGCCCATATTTTTCTGATAACCATATTTTATCTTTGAGATGTTTTTCTTGTCATGTCACATTGTGATGAATCACACAGTGCCATGCCGGTCACCTTAGGGAAGCAGATATAAAACAAATGCTGCTAAAAAAAGGAATGAAACACACATAAAATGAAATGCTGGGTGTACGCTGTTCAGCGTTGCTGATACGGAGGGCCTGTTTTCCAGCCAATACAAAGAGCATGGTCTGCAGGCGTCCGTCCTGGCACCTTACACACATCACCTCTAGACGAACTCACTACCTCCAGATAGATTTTTTTAAGCTGAGCCTTTGAGACCTGCACTTTAAGACCATAAGGGAAAATATATTGTATTACATTATCAATATGTGAATCAGCCTGGAAAAGCTTCTCCTTAGGGATCTGAAAGCCATTATGGTAAATTTGTGTTCCATAATAAAAAAAAATATGTATTTCTAGAATAAATCAAAAACAGAAGCACTTTCCTCTTTAGTTCTGGTGAGATGAGTGAGGGTTTCAGGTGGCTGAATCCGACGGTTTGAGAGTTCAACAATAAATCACAGAGATAAGACAAAAAGCACCCTCCTATCCTCCCATCCCTAATATGTAATCAGCTGCTTGGGAAAGTTAAATGGCACCTTAAAAGACAAAAAATAAAGCACCACTTATCTGCTTAATCTTAAAGGTAATACAAAAAGGCAGCTACCCAACCTGCCTGTTGCTTTCAAAGGACTATTTTTCTTTTCTTGGGCAAATGTGAGTGGGCAGGAATTGACTGCAAGTTGTGTGTGACACAGCTTATACCTCTGGTTCTGCATTATTTCTGCGAGGTGTGGAGTAGTTACAAGATGCAAGTGCATGGCAAAAGAAACACAGCCTTCCCCAGCCCCAAGGGACAGGACACCTGCCATCGTATAGGGCAAGGTCCCACTGTCACCTTGACACTTTGCGTTAAGGTAATGGATAGGGTTGTTGCTCTGCAGCTATGTAGAGGCTGAAACTGAGCTTGGACATACTGTTCCCCCCACCAACATAAAGAAAAGTCAGTTTCTGAAGGTACCAATACAAATTTTTAAAAAGTCTCTGAGCTTGTTGGTGCTGCTGTAATATTTCCATGTTCTCTCCCCTACAGTTCTGTTCCTGCTTTTCATCTCCCCTCCCTTTTGATCCTGTCTGTTCTTTTGCCTTTATCTTTTCTGTTCTTGCTCCTCCTCCTCTTTCCACTACTATCTCAATTCATTTCTCCTGCTAGATCTTCTTTTTTATTGTCAGGGGTTTTCTCACTTTCTCCAGAAATGCTTGATTCTGCCGGCGTTGACAGGACTCCCCGTTGTCACAGGCCAAGAGGAGCTGAAAGGCGGCGCGTGAGATTGCAGAGGAAGGTTGCCAGGAGCAAAACTCTCCTCCAGAAGCAGCAGAATGAAAAACAAAAGGTCTGAGGAGGGGATAACGTATAGACATGCCATGTTGGGGACTTGCCTACTCCTGGAGCAGCCTTAGAAGTGTTCTCGCTGCTAGCGATGCTTAGCCTGGGGCTTGCTGCTATCAGAGCTGCAGCAGCCAGAAAAAAGGGAGGAAGCAGAGTTACTGATGCTGAAACACCACAAAATATGGGATACCAGGAGGAGGAAATCTAAGAGACTAATAATGCTGCTGAGTTTTTCAAGTAGTTCTTTTCTGCAGAAAAATGGCACAGTCTGTAAAGAGGATATGAGGCAAACCCTACAAGCAACGAGTCCTCTCACAAGGGCTGTACAGTGACTGCTATTCCTTCTCTTTGAGAGCCATGCAAAAGCCAAACATCAATGCTACAGAAAATGCCAATATTTTGATATTTGCTTTCTTAAGTCAGGAATAAAAACTGAAGCAATCAACATTGGCTGCAGAGTCCCTGGACAATTTTAAGTTTGGAAATTCTGAAATTGCTCATTTCCTTCCAAAGCAATGTTCAGCCACTGCCACTCTTCAGTGCCAGGGCGCAGCGGCTTTGGGGGTTTCTGCCCTCCTTCTGGCTGACCAAACGCACCCGAATCAGACTTTCTGCAGCCCCATAAGGCACTGAGCAGCTTGGAAAAGGGCCTGTGATGTTGGAAACCACTGGACACAGTTTTAAGAGAGAGTGTAGAGACTTTAGCCCACTGGAGAAGAGAGAGGAATAGAATATCCAAATTTCAGTTCCCATGTTACATCTCCCAGTTTAGGTGGATGCAAATAAATGCATAATTGACACAAAACAAAATACTTTGGCTTTCTTAAGCAGGTGAAATATTTCAATTCTAGTAAAATTTCTTCACTGGGAAAAAAAAGTAGGAAATTTCCAGGAATATTCATTCCCCATAACAAAGTCATCTTGGAAGGAAGTTCTTGACCATCTCTAATTCTGAACTGCTTTTTAAACTGAAATGCTGTTGGGGCTGGAGTCCAAGACCATGAAATAAACTCTCACAGGTGGAAACGAGAATCAAAACACTTCCTTGTTTTCTTCTCTGAGTAAAAAGTACACTTCTCTAAGATTTCTTTTTCTAGAAGAAGCTGAGAAACTAGAATATCTAAGAAGAAAGCAAAACATTTCACGCATTGTTCTGACCAACTGAAAAAGAAATGAGAGAGGAAGAATCAGGCAGCCTTGACATTAATCATGTTGTTCAATGAACTACTAGGGGATATTTAACTATTATCATGATGTGTGGTGTAAAAACCATACCGTATGATGTGAAAAATAAACAGTACAGAAGTTTTACTCTATTCTGGGTTATTTCTGTTTAGCCAAAACCTTATGGTAATATAATGGCTCAGCATTACAGCACCTTATTTCATTGCAGCCATAAAAGGTTTGTCTTTCTAAGTGTTTTACTTCAAGTAAATAGATAGCTAAATGACTCAAGATATTTAATACAGTTAGAGAGAGTGGTGTGAATACGTACTGCGCCTCAATCCATCTCAAAATGTTTTATGCAGGCTGTCTTAACTACAAAGAGAGGAGAGTCCTTCCAGCCAGGGAACTCATTTGAATGAGTTGTCTCAATGTACCAGCAAGCAGAGACGAGACTTATCACTTTTGCCTTTGTGTAAAAGGCATCTGATACAATCTTCGAGTCAAGAACAGAGATTTGATCTCATCTGTCTTGTCTTTACCTGAATTTTCTATCCAAGTTGCCCATCTTGAATTAGCCAGCTCAAAGGAAATGATCCACTTTTTCTGCAATGAGGACAGACCTGTAGCGTATTTTTCTCAGCTAAGCAACATGTTGAATCTACAACTGCTGACTACAATAAAATTTCACCTTATGCTAATTAGCCAGTATAGCCAATGCAGGAGCAGAGGGGTCAAGGCAAAGCCATTTTTCTGCCCACCAGGGATAACAAAGCTGGCATGACTTTTCCTCCTATTTCTCTTACTGTGACTTCCAAAATCTCAGGTCTGGTGCCTGCAAAACTGAAAAATGCACAACAGGCCAAAGAATTGTCATCTGATAACAGCGGGGCTGAGTCTCAGTAGATAAAAATCCCTTTACCTTCACTTTAAAGGAAACGGTGTGTGAATTGGTGTCAGGACTATCGTGTTTAATTGATTAAGAAGCTGGAGGGTCTGAAAAGAAAATGGTTGTACTGTAAAAAGTGCAGTTCCTCCAAGGTGTTAAAATCTAATGAGATTTTCCAGTTGCTCGTGCGCAGCTGGCTCAGGGCGCCTTAGCAAAGGTGCTCCTCAGTTCTGCTGCGTGCCTGAGCGGAGCCCGAGAGGAGAAACTTAAAGTTGCTTAGTTATTGTTCCTTTCTTTGAATGACAAGCCAATTATCAGGTCTTTTTGCAGACGAATATGGCCATCTCCCAGGGTTTTCTCATTCAGATGCTTTAGACCAGCCAGTAGGATTCTGACCAAATCTACTGCAAACTGCTATGGTTTTGGTGGCGAGTCCTCACCCAGCACCAGCCCATGTAGCAGGCACATCAGGTTCCCACGATCCTCCAAATTCATCTTTTTGAAAGGAAAACCCCCACACTAAACAATCCCTCCTCTTGCCCCCTCTCAGACAAGGCCTTGCTCACTGAGTAAAACAGCAGCCTCATTCTTGGGTTTTCATGTTTCTGATAAGCAAAAAACCATACAAATAAGAAAGGAAATGTGCACTTAAAAGGGAGATAAAACAACCAGGGAAAAAAATGAATTAGCAGACTGTAGAAGAATAAATTGCGGCAATAATGACCAGAAGGTAAAAATCTGTTCCCTCCAGTGTTCTTCATTTAAAATTTCACTCTTCTGATTAAAACTTTGTAAATAGTAATTATTATCACAAAGATATTCATAAACAGATGTTTTTAAAAATGCAAATGACTTCAGAATTCAGAAAATATGCAGTTCATGTGCCACAGGGAATTTGAAAGCAGAAAGATGCATCAGACCCCATTTCCAACATAACACAGTAAATCAGTACTGGAAGCAAAGCTTTTTTTCACCCTTTCTACTTGTTAAATATGGTAATGGAGAGAAAAAAAACTATTATTTACTGACGAATATTGCTTTTGTATTGCATTCGTATTCATAAAAACCTATACAGTATATCTAATTCCAAGTTATTTTATTAGCTTAGTATAACACGGAAGTATTCTTATATGACAAATTGTAAAATTACATTCCATTAATACCTAAGTATCTACAGATAATTTTTTTTCTCCCCTAGAAAGGGAATATTTGATCAAATCAGATGCATTTCTTGTAAGAAGAGCTTTCATAATTGTCATTTGTTTGTGAAATACAACATGAACTATTGTTTCTGTGAGGGTAATTGGGTGTGGATTCTCTTCTATTTCATATCATGAGATACTACAAGAAATGATAAAATACTATAGATTCTAAAATGAGTATGGTCACTTAATTTTAATGCAAAGCAATTACTGTTCTATTACCAGGTATTCTGAATCAATACCTTGTCCTGCAACTTGCACTCGCATCCAGAATAAATCTATAATATTACAAGTAATCAGAGGTAAATAGCAACAGAGCAGAACGGATATTCAACAGGAGTCCTTGAATATAGTTTGTGTAGGTTATAGACTCAGATAGGCCAGCAGTGAAAATAAAAGTTGCTTATTTGTCTTTCAAATGTCTCAAAATATCTAACCTGCCTAAGGATACACAGAACTGATGGATCTTCTGGAAACAATAAATTAAATTCCATCGCATGAAGAGGTAAGTAATTTTTACTTTATTTACAACAGCTAGAGTTAGTCCCTTTGACATCAACAGAACTAATAAAGCACAAAGGGCGAGTTGGATTTGACCTGAGACACCCACACACGCACTTTCACATAGAGTAAAATGTTATTGGTAATGGTAAGCCTCACAGCTCTCTTTTTGTCTGGTTGTCATGTTCTTGATTTTTCTTCCTCTCTCTTTACTCTCTGTGCTTCCTTGAATAAACACCATATAGCTCTCACTGCTTGCCGAGTGGAAGAAATTTCTCTCACTCTGACAAGGAAGCATAATAAAATCCCAGTGTTTTAGTAATAATTAAAATAATTAACATGAATAACCAATAATTAAAAAGGAAAACAGTTCACAGCCACAATTAATGAAAAGAGAAAGGTAGACTAGAGCCACTTTTTTCTCCAGCTGAAGAAATTTTTAATGCTATACTTGTTCTTTTAATTGGTGCTTTATACTTTAGCGTTTATAAAGCTCAAACATCTCAATTTTTTTCCAGTGGGACTCGACATGTCGAGACTCCCGTTATAATCATCACTACATTTGGCGTCCGAACACTTAGGCCAGGCAAACGTCGTGTTGCAGAGGTGGACGCTGAACCGCTGCCGGGGGACCAGGCGGTGGCGGGGGCGCTCAGCCAGGGTCCCGCCGCCCGCTGATGCCACGGCAGCGGCTTCCGCGCTGCTCCGTGTCGCTCAGCCCCGCACAACGCGGTCCCGCAAAGGCGCCGGCCCCAGGGACGGCCGCGGGCTCCCTCGCGCCCCGGGGCAGCTGAGCAACCTGCATGACACCTGGGTCTGCGGGGGGCTGGCACCTTTGTGCCATTTTAAGTTATATTCAGCTATTAATGCAGCATAGATATTGGCAAAAAGCCTAAATAAAGCAGCGTGGGGCGAGGTGCACCTAGGCAGTGCTGCAGCGAGCGTGGGTCCACGCTTGGGGCCGGACTCCTCCTTCAGTGTAGCGGGTCCCGGCAAGGCGCGAGCCCGCGAGCCCTACACGGGGACACCCCGGAGCCTGACTGCTGCGGAAAGCCTCCGTGTCCTCTGCGTACGCACACCACCGCCAACGGAGAAAATGCCTGCAACTCCTGCTCTTTTTCTTCCGTGGCAGAGCCAAGACGGCAGAAACAGAGCGCTGTGAGTTGTAGTTGTTCCCACCCAGCAACCTTCACTATTCTTGTCAGTAATGCCTATGTAAGCACGCAGAAAACAACAAGAAAGCGTACGTATCAGCACGGACTCAGCCATGCGCTGACCTCTGTTTGTAAGGCACGGGCTGATATTTCCACACCTCTTTGCGTGGGCTGTCTCCACACAAATTGAAGCAAGAGCAAAGGAGAGAGGTCACGACTGGTAAATGAGTGTGTAAATGCACCCAAAATAGACGGGCTACAGCCGGAAGAGGGAAGAAGTCTATTTAGGTGATATAAGAGCAGTCAGACTACTTTAGATATGCATGTAAAACAAAAGGTCTGCCCAGGTCCTGGTTCTGTCCCGGCGGTGGACAAACAGTGGACGCCAAGGGAGGGGAACAGGCAGGCGTACAGGAACGGCTAGGAAGAGCACCACCGACGCTCGAGGCTGAGGGACGCCCTGTGTTTCGTGACCCAGAGGGGAGCTCTCCTCCGGGAGTTTGCTCAGCCTCCCCTCACCCTACCTTCGCCCCGGACTAGCAAACAGCAGAAATGAGAAGGGAAAGTCAGACCCAGCAACAAGGACAGGTCCTCCTAGGACAGTTTGCAAAAGTTCGTACCAAACAGCCTTCACTGTGTAAATATAAGGCAACACCCAAGTATGCGTAAAGTGGGCTCAGTTTGCCACTTGCCTATTCGGACACTCAGAAATTCTGGTCAGTCTGGTTTGGTCCAGGTGCTGTTTGCTCTTCTTCTACATCTTTAAATTAAGAGAGGCAGGCATGAAGGCAAATGGCCAGATAACAGAAAGTTGTGCAGGGAAGAGTTCGTTTAAAAAAAAAAAAAAGTTGGCATTATACTATGCTGGAACTTAAAAGCTACATTTAACACTGTATAAATAATCCTGGCATAGTGAAAGCTAATATGGCTTTAAAGAAGGTGATCTGGTCTGTCTGACTCAAGGAATGAGCTTTCATATTGCGAACACTGATCTAGAGATGAACATCACCAGGGCTGCAGTACAGAAGAAATGGCGGGGAAGATTCCCATGTTCTTCAGGGAGAACCACCACCTCATCAGGGCACCAGCTTAAATGACAACAAGCCACAGTTGTTAAAATCTCTCTCAAGATACAAATGGGAATTGAAGGGGTTGGCATGAGATACATATTCTCTTCCTTCCTTCTATCACTAAATCCATCCTGTGACAGACTTCCCTAAGCCATTTCCAAAATTTCCCTTTTACTGCAGGAAGCTCCCCTGCCCTTCCAGCCAGAGGAGAGCTGGGAGCCGGAGGCGGGATGCGTTTCCCTTTCCCCTCTTCAGTAAACCAGGCTTCTGGGCAGAGCCAACAGCTTTTTCTACATGTAGACTAGAGACATTCCTACTCTACATTCAACATTCAGTATTACGTGTTATTTACTACATAATTTACTATGTAATATCACATACCCACTACTTATGAAAAAAAAAGAACATACACAGAGCTTATGCTGATATCTCCCACATTTTTTTTTTTAAGAACCTTATCGCACTATTTATGAGTTTAATCCTGAAGTTTGTCACCGAGACTGCTGAAAGAATGACTTCCTGAGCACTATTTCTATAGCACTAATCTAGACAGTGTTTGAAGCATGATTACAGTGTGTACCTAAGTTGTCAATAAGTGCTAAATCAGCCTGTCAGCATTTTAAACATATGACATTGTGTTCAGGTCTATGTCTCCTTCTAGAATACCTGATCAAGGAGAATAAAACAACTCCTCTTATCTGAATTCTGAGAGGATGTTGGAAAACTATGAGGCACTCAGGAAAAAGCGACATACTCATGATGGTAGCTTTCTGTTGATACAGTCACTGATCAACTCACCTCCTGGATGTAGTAGGAAGCAAAAAATGGAGCTAAAAACTGCATTTCTAGGAAGATTCAAATGCTAGCACATGAATATTAGCAGTGCTTGTGTCCATAGGGATTTTATAGAGTGGTTTTGAAGCAATCTGTGCATCAGTAAATGCCACATTTTTCAAAGAGCACAGGAAGTCTGCAAAGCTTTTTGTGCAAAAAGCAAGGTTAAAACTCATTAGAGCTCACATCAGGCATTTGATGGGCTTTACAAGCTGCCTTACTGTCTTAAAGTGAAAAATAACTGGTAGAAATTGGTTTATATTTTTAAGTGTCCTGGATTTTCCTTCTAGCTAGAAAGTGAAATTGCCCCATGCCAGACATGCAGTCCCCTGATAATTCTCCTCCTATTGTTTTAAAAGTATGAGTTTTGACAGGGGTTATAAAGATTGCCATTAAACTCTGCTCTTGAGGGCTGCAATAGAGTGCAGGGGAGAAAGTAAAAATAGGGAGCATTTGGGCCTTATTTGCCTCCGTGTTGGAGGAGAGAAGAAGGAAGAATGGCAGCAGGAAGATGAAGGCCTTACCCTGCTCAACGTGGAGTTCACATTGGGACCACTTAGACCTGATTTCTAGCTGATACTGGTCACAGGGAGCAAATCTCTCAGGGGGACCCCATCTGCGGCTCTCCTTGGCACTGAGCATAGATGAGGGGCTACTCTGGACAGCTTTGGGCTTGACAGGGGAGGAATTTTCATTGCTGCAATCCTCCCATCCCAGGCTGAAGAGAGCCTGGACTTGCAGATGTTCAAGGGATGTGTATCTTCCCAGACTTCTTGTAAGCGGTGGGTGGCTAGAGGGAGAAAATCTGTTTATAACAAGCTAAAATGTTTGTCAATAGGGGGTGATTCAAAAATTTTTAATGTTTCTTTTAAAAATAAAACAGGAGAATAAATAAGAAAGTACATAATAAATAATAAGTAAACCTTGAGCAGGAGTTTATGAATACTAAACAAGTCTAGTGTAAAAACTTGTCTTTAAAATACTAAAAAATTCAGATGCAATGTATTTTTAAGGTCTTGGATTACTGTTTACCAATTAATTTGCAAACTGTCACAGAGGAGTAAGGAAGCATCCTAACTAGTCATGCAGACGTGTGGCGTGGAACACACTGCTGAAAACTTCCAACACCAGTAATGGTTTGCAGAGATCAACGTAGCCGAATGGGGCCGTTCTGGAATTCTGCAGTTTATGTACCATAAAATAAAACTGCACTGGAGGAAATGCTGCTTTTTGCAGGTATATTGGTCTGGCTCACTGCCAGAATAAGGCAGAATGGCTAGACTTGCAAGGAAAGAGGCTCCAGCTAAAAGGAAAGAAGTTTAGATGGAGTTTTGTTCCTTGCTGTTTTAAAATCTGACTCAACACTCTTGTGATCTCTTTGGTGGGGAGAGCTTTTTGTACTAGAGCTCCAGACAAAATTATAATTGAAAACTTAAAATAAATAGGCTACATAATGAACTCCCTGATGTTCTTGCCACGACGAGAAAAGGGGGAATATAAGAATGCTCATTTACGTATGCTATTGCTATAAATAATATATTGTGACATGGGGGGGAAAATCCCCAAAACAAAGCTGGGGTCTCCAAGGGGTATTTTGTTTCAGCCCAATCCGGGGTGGTTCTTGTTATTTTGATTCTGAATTCAAGGAATTCGTCTATCTGGTGAATGATGTGACACGACTGGGACTCATTACCACATGATAACCCTATCCCCCATTGAGTACTACTGAATAAATAAGGGCAGTCAATCAGGCTTGTGTTTATTTATGTAATTAATGCAAAACTCACAGGGTTAGCAATACATGTTGGTAGATTTTATTACCTTGGGGAAGGATAAAAGTAATAACCTCTGTGAACAGTTAGTGATTAGTGTAGTTTTGGAGAAAACCTAGAGTTAGAGATTCCTTTTGGCATTTCACTTCATGCTGGTTGTTTAACGTACCAGGTAAAACCAGCAAAAACGAGCGTAGACCGTAGACTCATTAACCTAAATGGAGCTCTCCTTCACAGGAGCCGCAGAGCAACGAGCCAGCGCAAACCTGGCCAGACGCGAACACAGTGGTGATAAATGTGGTTTATCAGCAGACAAAGCTGCATTTTTCATGCTCCTCATCCTGCCTAAACTCTTCTTACCTGACTGTGGAGAAGACCTGAACACCCGCCTGCTTTCTCCTACCGATCTCTTATTTAACTGCTCTTTCTGTTACGTAGAAGCCATAGGTTGGCTCCCACATAAAGAAGTGTTTTACACTGGATAAAATATTCTGAGATTAAAGTCTGTGACCTAAAATTCACAGTGTACACAGGCCCAGATTAAATTTTATTTTTTAATTTTATATGCTGTCAAGAGAACTGCAAAAGCAAAAGAATGTATACAGAATAATGTTTGATAGAAGAAAAAAAGAAAACAAGTAAAACATCATTGGTAAAGAAAAGCCAAAACATTAATAAAACATTTCCAGTTCCACTTTGTAATTTCTAGTATTTTTATCTGATTTAGCAGATGAAAATTCCTTGAATTTTAATTTGGAAGTCTGACTGTAATCTTTGCTACATTCATTGATGTCAGTACACACACGTTATTTGTATAGTTTACTTTACCTTGTAGTTTGTATAAATCCATGCAAAACTTTAAATCTGTTTCAAGGGAACTCTGGAAGCAATCTAAATAATTGAGCAATAGAATCTTGTTAAATATTTAGAAAATATATACTGGCATTTTGATATTTTGCAGTACTGCCCTATTAAAATTTACAGTAAGGAAGATTCTATTAAGCTTTGGAGACACTAAGCACTAAATAATTCCTGGGGGAGAAGAGAAGAGAGGAGGGAATTTAAGTATCTTCCTGTATCTAGGCTGTTTCCAGAGTTTTCACGTAAACAACACTACAATCCAATATGCATTCAAAACACTTGGCACTGCGGTTGGGTGCAATGAAAATCATTTTATCTTAAATTATGTTAACTTACCCATCTCTCCAGACTTCTTGAGTCTGTGGATGCAAAGAATTTTGAAGATACACAGCAGCAAATATATAGCAGCAACTGTTATTCAGTCTAAATTTTGCCATCCCTTTTTCCATCTAGACTTGGATGGAAATGAAGAGCTCTAAGACTCAGATGCATCCAATAAAACATCAAGCATTGCCTAACCTGAAGGAAGTCCTGTACTGCATGGATATGTGAGAAAAAGAAAAAAAAGGTAGGGGAGCTGAAAAATGAGGAAACGATTCATGAAACAGGAGGTTCAGTCCTGTGTAGTAGAGAAGAAAGAGGAAATTTTGGAAGATGCTGGTAGTAGGGAACAGACCTCCTACTTACCCGGCTGAGCACAGCCACTGTCTAAATGGCTTTTGGATCACATCTTTAATGTTTTGACAGTCAGAATGAAAAAGCCAGGCAAGAACTTTTCAGTGAGTCAGACTGAGCTCTTCTGAGTTTGGCTCTGAAAACATGGGCAAAAAATCAGCCAACTCTTCTTTGGTTCAGAATGATTGGCACAGAGGTGCCTATCATGATAACATCTCAAAACACTGCACAAACACTGCTGCATTTAGTACAGCATCACACAAACATCACAGAAATGTTATACTCAACCAAATGACGTGCTCTGCTCCAAGCACTCTAAGTCCTCCGTAAAGTTAATGGGTTGAAACGGATGCAACTGGAAAAAGAATTTGACTCCCTTTTACTTAGTATTCATAATAAGATAACATAAAATAAAAGTAAAATAACTTTAGGAGAATAGTAGTATATTATGCCACATTCCAGACAGGTAAGTATCTGTTGCATGAACCATGATTACTGTCACTGGTCAGATGACAAGAAAAAAAAAGGGGGGGGGGCACTTCTGGCCCGTGTAGATTAACTGTGTGCGGTAGCCACCTCTCTGAGTTTTCTGGATTGATTTTAGACACATGGAAACTGTCAGACACCTAATAAAAAGCTATCCAATGCAGGAGGGAGGTATATTATCACTACCAGCAGAAACCTACCATAAAAAGTAGTCAGACGGATGAGGCTCCTGATACAGCCCTAGAATTCTGATATTACTTCTTAAAAGTTTACATTCATAGATTCCTTGACAGTTTGCTGTTTGGCTAGCAGGAGTGCCGACTCATTTTTTTAATTATTTCTGCAATTCATTTGCCAGCAAATATTGTGGGAGAGATGCTACTCCAAGATGACAAGCGCCTCAAGACGTCTGAAAATGTGTTTTGCAACACTGACAAGCAAGATCAAACAATAGGTTGTGTCAAACCGCATTAAACAGGTTTGGGAGGGTCACTCTTGGACTTTCAATTTCTGACATTTGGTCTCAAATTGCTCAATTTTTTTCTCCTTGTTTGCACTCTGCTATCACTGGAACATTAGGAAGCGTGTCTTTTTTGATTACAGCTATTTTATTTCATTATTTCTCATTCTACAGCTGTTCCAGGCAAGCTGCCTGGACTAGCTATCTTACTGCGCCTAGATCCGCCCAGCTAGACCCCAGACGTCACGGGGTTATTTATAGTTTTGTATAACAGGGTCAGTTCAATGACAGAGTTGTAGGGATGATTCAGATTCACCCACTTTTACAGACTTTTCCAGGCTGTGCATTTCACATGTCTGTTTGGTGCAGCTTGACTCCTAGGTCATCCTTGAACTTGTTTGAATCACGCTGTTTTAAAGTAGCTCAGAGAAACAAAACAAAATTTAATATCAAACATTAAGAATGTAAAACAGATTAAGTGTTATTATCCATAAATCACATGGCAGTGTTTGTGTTCCCAAATGAGTGACTGTGCAAGCATTTCCAGCACAACAGTGATATTCGTTTCACAGTGATACGTCCATGCCCCCAAACCAGAGCTCTGGGGCTCTAATATCTGCAAAATCAGGGGAGCTGACAGTTCCTTTCACGAAGAGCTTAAAATTAAATTCAAGGAAAAACTCAACAAGCAGGAGGTGCACATAATGAATGAGGGTTGCATGCAATAGCCTTGTGTACATACATTAGGATACTAGGCTGCTTAAATACACCCAGATACGCACTCCACCAGAAAGAGTAATGCTCCTGCAGATGTTGCCACGAGCATGCTGCTCATTCGCATAACCTTGAAATTCATTTTCTGAGAATGTTAATCAATTATAACTCAATCACGAAACTGCTAGAGGAATATAAAAACAGAAACAGCAGAAGCTTAGTAGCTTCCCCCCCCCCCAACTTCACCACACGTGCTGAAGGGTTTTTTGTTCTATTTTCTCAGCCCTAAGTAAATATCTAAAAGATCTGAGGATCTGCTTGGTTGCATAGGAATGAAACAGAATCCCTTTCAATAATTTGTGAATAATTTTGCAGAATTTACTGAGCTATACAATTTAGAAGCCACCATATGACAGTCAGCACAACAGGGTTCATGTAAGTTGGGCTTTCATTTCTAGTTATTCTGAATCCAGTGGTCAGTGTACTTGCTTTGTATGCTATTGCTATATAAAGATCAATTAACACAACCTCACCAAAAATGTTTTAGCATTTGTTCTGATATCTTTAGCAAAAAGCTAAATGCAAAATCTTGCAGGGAACTAATACCTTCTGTTGAAGGCAGCATAAAAATATTGAAACACTTCTGATAGTATTTTTGCTCTATTTTTCTCATTTAGCACATGACAAAAAATAGAAAGACAAGCCTAACCAGAACATTTTAGTTTTCATCAAGTTTGTTTAGGTTTAAATCTAACCCTCAGTCCCCTTTATATTTTCCTGAACTGTTTTGTTCATTAAGAAACAGTCTTAACATTTTTGAGGGGATATGTGCTTTGAAGATTTAATTTTTCCTTCTAACTCAAAAATACGGAAGTGGAACACAGCTGCATGTTAGGAAGTAATCATCATTTCCCCCCAAATTACCTTTTTATTGAATTTTGTTCATGCTGTTTTTCTTAAGAGCTTTTTATGCTAAGATCTTACCAGCTGAAAACATAGATTGTGATAATGTTTGCAGCTGGTCATCACATCAGCCCCAACCCTGGCTGTTAAATTCAAACATTAGCAATAAGCCACTTTAATGTAATTTTGTCACCCCTAACTTAATATTGCCTATAAAGCATTATAATTCTCTGCAACTGCCTAGTGGGTGGCAGGAAATTTATGTTCATTAATGTTCTGTCTGATGCACTCATAATGCTCTTCTTAGAAACATGAAAAGGATGAAAATAACATAATATCAAATATAATGAGACACATGTACAAAATTGAGGAATGGAGGTAATATTACCTGAACAGAAAAAAATAGATTTTAGTTATTCAAAGGTTCTTTCTCAGTTCTCTGAGAAAACATGGGGAACGTTCAGACTTCCACCAATGCAAATTATTAAATGTCTCTAAATTCAAACACTAGACTTTCACCAAAACGTTTTAAAACATTTTTAAAGGAACTTTGAAAAAATAATTCGGTCATACAGAATTCTGCTACTGGACAGTCGCTGCAAAATGCAGCCTTGTTACCTGAGCGCTACTAGTGAGCCTACAAAATACTCACAATTTCCCCTCAGCATGGCTCGGTAGACTGAGAAGTGGGTATTTTAAATAAAAAGCCCATCTCTTCCCTTAGTTTTGCAGATTCTACAGATCAAGGTCATGTCCAGGTACTTGCAAAGAGAGAAACCTCACAAGCTGTGCCAAAGGTAGTGGATCGGGACAAACACCATTATACGTATGCCATTAAAACACATTTCTGGGTATAATGGCATTTCTCTAAAAATATGATTCACCTAGAGTAAAAACTGTCTTTGTGCCCACCCATATTTGGGAAAGCTCCCACCCCCCTCTGTGCAGCAGCCCCTTCCCGCTCGGCTTGCACGGGAGCACCAGGACATCTCAGCCCTTCACCACCAGCTTCCCTGCCCAACTTCCACAGCCCAAATGACAACAAGGAGGGGAGGAGAGAAAAGAAAATTTAAAAAGTGCAAAAAAGATGCCACACAGTCTTTAACTGCAATTGAGTCCACATATATGCACAGGTATGAGTGATATCTCCAAACAGTTGCTCCATTAATTCATGTTATCACACCTCCCTGATTTACCATGAAATACCACCACACCTAGTGTCAGACTGCAGCATCTCATTAAGAAAAACGGGCTGCTCTTACGCTGATGGCAATTCCTGTGATAACTGAAGAGCGTCTGAGTGTTGCCGCTCGGCTGTTTGAACCAGAGCGGCTGTAGCTATTTACACGGCTAATGAGACTGGGATTCAACCCCAGCTTTGCCTCTGATAAAAGTTTCAAAAAGCAAGTCATTCTTGCAGGTTTATTCAATGCCCACTAATTGGCTAACCCAGTGCAATTAATCTTAGAATTAGAAACTGGTTGAGTGTTCACTTTTGTATAATCAGATTATTAATAATACAAGCAGTCTTTTAATTATTACTCTGGTGTACTCCTCCCTCTATACAAACATGTTTTGACTTTCAAAACACAGTTGGTTAAGATCAAGTTATTTCCCTCCCAAACAAATTTTAAGTAACCCTGTAAATTGCCTGCTCTAGCTAGTAAAATTTCTCAAATTTAATCAGGTTGAATACGCCTAAAAGAGCCTAGAGATCCTCCACACTTGCCCGGTTTCTCAGCAGATTTCCTTCTCCTTTGTGAAAATTAAGCTCTGGTGTGCTATGCCGTGACTTAATCGTACACTCAAAAACACTCAAGCTTTCCATCCAACTTCAAATGCCTTGATGTCCTAGAGGAAAATGCAGAACGTTGTAAATACATCACTCAACTGAACAAACAGCACTGAATTAAAAAGAAAACACAAACAACAAAAAGCCCAACAGCCTTCTGTGGACAGGATCCATCTCACAAACACAGAGGACCAGAAGCAGTCTTGGGCCTGGCTTTGCGGGGAGGCTCTGACACTAGCTCAGATTAAGGCTCCCTCACATCTCCCCAAGGTGGGTTGCAGGGGGACACGGGGGGACGCAGCGTTTCGGGTGTCTCGTGGGCACGACGAGGGCAGGCGGGAACTGTGCGGAGCCGGAGCCCGGCGCTCCCCGCGCCACCGCACAGCGCCGTCCTCCGTCCCGGCACCGACAGAGAGTACCATGGTCACTGGTGCTAATGACTGACAGACATTCAAAAGAATGTAAATCTGAGTACAACTGAATTAATTACCGCTGCATAAAACATGGAGATTATTTGCATCATGTTGCCTCTTCAGCCAAATGCTGCAAATAAGTTATCAACAGCCGAGAGAGACAACATTTACTGTATGCAACTTGCCTCCAAAGCTCTCAGCACAAAGATTTTCTCTTCCCTACTGTTTAAATATAGATGAGTGGTTTTTCAAAAATGGTAGAATTATTCAGTTCTTTGTTATTGATAAAATACTCACAAAGGTCGCAGATGCAGCACTTTATAAGATGATAAATATTCCCAACGGGAAAATCCACTGATAAAAAACTACTCTGACCTTTTATCCATTGCAAAATTACTTCCCAGGCAGTAACAGCCCCATTTTGGTTTTTTTGGTCTTCCATGAACTTCAAGGATGTCTTTTATTAGTCATTGCAGAAAAAAAACCTCAGCAACATTACTGAGAAAAATCAGCAAGAGACTTAGGATAATTCCGTTAGCAGAAAAGAAAGCAAAGCACTATTCACGGAGACAGTCAGTGAAATACAGATGTCCTTCGCATGATTGTTTCGTCATTAATTGCACCGCCAACGTTCTTACATTCTAGGCTGTATAGCCAAGTGTGCACCTATTCAAACTGCCCTTCTGCACTCACGCATACATTTAACAGTCACATGCCATGCATGTGCTCAGACACAATGCATACACAGCTATGTATCATTTGCAGAGAAGAAAAAAAGAGAAGACAGTAATATTAAGAAAATCTTGTTATTTTTAAAGCAAACTCAGAGCTTTTAAGGCTCCAAAAGTGGATTTTCAACTGCTTGAATCTGACAGTAGTGAAGTCATTCCAGCTGAGTGCTGACAGTGCTTGTTTATGGCATGTTTACACCATGCCATCAGGTGTACTGTATATACCTTATAATTTATAATAAAAACTTAGAAGTGCTTGTGAGTGCTTTAAAATGTTAATGACGCCATCTTTTGTATCAGACAAGTGCCTTTAGTAACCTTAAATCCAATTTCACATGCTCTGTAAGGACAAGAAAAATATTACTAATACTAGTCACAAAACTGATAAAGTTACTTAAATTAGTTTTCCTATATATAACAAACCCACATCATTTTGGGCCAGCATTTCAGAATGATGTTTCCCATTATGAAACCTGGATATGTCATTAATAAAGACCTAATCCAAAGCCCAGAATGAGCAAACTCTGATGAATCAAGCTTAGTGACAGGGACCTACAGGAGTCATTTGCAAATGATGATCTTCGTCTCAATGCAGGCCAGCCCCCGCAAGCAGCATTACTGGTGTAGCACAACCGAAACCCCGGCCAGATGATCGGACTCTGTGACCTTGCACTACCCAAAGCTGTGATACAAATTCACACCACACGGGTCTCCTAAGCAAGAACCGTTGACTCATTTTCTACGCTCTCGCTGTTTCATTGCCCTCTTCCTATCAACATGACAATCAGCCATCACACGCCTGCTAAGGAGTACCAGAAGGACCTGATGGACTTGCTCAGACCTTTCCATGAAAGGTTAAAGTCGATACGCTGCCTGCGTGTCAGGCAAAGCCCAAAGACTTTTTTCCTTGTGTGTGTGTGTGTGTGTGTGTGTGTGTGTAAAAGGTCCAGGAGCTTTCAGCTCTCCCAGACAGTGAATTAGAATTAAGCTCTGGTTTCGTTCTCTGCTTCCTGAATAACAGCGAGGGTGTGTGTTTTTCCTGACTGATTTGAGCCCTAGGAGAATATAACATCACAGCTTATAAACACCAAGGTGAAAAGGAGCCAGCAATTTCCCCAGGGGATGAGATTGTGAGACAGGGCTGCTTTGGATGCAGTAGATTTGCTTACTGCATTACAGTAGAAACATCTTTTAATACATATCCTTTGGGTCCTATATTCCTACAACAGCTTTATCTCTTTAACAGAATTAAGTGCTCAGTCTTACTGAGCAATCGCATACAAATTAAAAAGCCCTAATAATCATTATTTTTGACTGACTGGCAAGGGTTATATGGCTGATTTATTCATTATTAGTTACAGGTTACATAGGTCTTCGCTCTAAATACTGGTGCCACGCAGTTCTTTGTGAAATAAATACATTCTTTAAATGGGCTCATAATCTCATAGCAAAGCCTTTACTCAGACATGTCAATCACTTGTTTTTCTTTGCTGACTGCGATAGGCCAATGTACTTGAGCGAAGGCTACATACATGAATAGAAGAATACAGAGCCAGACCCTCTTCCATTCCTTCATGTTTTATTTATGTGGACTTGTGGTTATTTGCTGTTAAATATATAGCTTTATGGCTAGTCTATTTATAATCTTTTTGTATAAGGGATGGTGTTATAGCATCCTATTATTCCAGGAACAGCTTCTGGAGTATTGGGATTGCTGTCACTGAAAGCAATGGATTATTTGGGTCCACCATGTGCGAATTCCCTCCCTGTCACTGTGCAGATTCACTTGGAAGACATTTGTGGCTTCTTCAAGCTTCCCTTTTAATTCTCCACTTGGAGAACAGCAGCACAAAGCATCCACAAGAGACCTGGAAATAAACTTATAAATTGAACCTTAGAGAAATCTCAGCCCTAAGAGAGCACTCCATACCCACTGGATTGAGGAAGGGAAGTGAACAAAGCAGGTGGCTATGGCAGAAAAGTTTCTTTAATCTCTCATCCAAGTTCATCCCAGATGGCTATAATGAGATTTTCTAGAGAGAGTGTGGAAAATATCAGGAGGTGGAAACAGTGCATTTGTCAATGAGAAAAGGTTTTGGACATGGTGTAGGAAGGAGCTACTGCAGAATTCCCCAGTCCCAAATGCCTGCCGAGGGCACAAGTTAGAGCTGCTCATTGCACGACTTGCACCACAAACATAAGATCACAGAGGGATCAGCATAGACTGATTCATGCCCTATACTAAGGTAAGAAATACAGCAGCTCTGCACAGATTTCTACCAGACACTTGCATACCACTATATATTTAGTGTGCTCCAGCTGCCTTACTGCACTAACAAATCTGGTCTGTTGAGACTATCTGAGGCTACAGATCCCCTCTTATTATTTGTAAAACCATATAGTGGTAAAATGATCAAACAGCAACATATAGAAGGTCATAGAAATCCAAATCTACTGTGGAATAGTTTATCCTATATACATATGACAGCATCCTGCCTTACTCAGGTGGTCACTGAGTGGAGGTCTGACAGGGAATGTACTGAGAGACCACAGARATAATGCCACTTATACACACTAAATATATTCCCTATCATGGAAAAGAAAACTATGGGATTTATTTTGCATTTCCATTGGAGTCTAAAATGGCAGTAAGATCCAGCCCAGAGCGACACTTCCCGCTTCAACAAGCACAACCCAGGAGGGACAAACGCAAAAGCATGGACAGGTTGCCTGCAGCAAGAGAGGCTGCACGTGGGCCACCTCTCCAGAGGGGAGCAAAGGCAGCCAAGCATGCAAGTCGTGTTGGAGGGAGAACACCTCCAGGACGGCGAGAGCTGTGCTGAGACAGCTGCTCCTCGAGCAGGTTTTCTTGTCCAATCTATTGAGCAAAAGGTGAGTATTTAAAGTTCACCCACAGCATCCCTGGGGCAGGTGGTACACAACTAGCTCCCTCACAAGCACCAGCGGGGAGGATGAAGGGGAGCAAGGCAGAGAGGAACAGGCAAACCAAAGTTGCTCTTAGTTGGTTGGCAGTTTCAATAATAAATCATAGCCACACATAAAGCATGGCACTAAGAAAAGATACTTAATAAGACTAAAGGAGTTTGCATAGCTTCCGTTTTATCCTGTTTTCAGTTTCCTGCATAACAGATTTCTGCATCCAGTCTCACAAACCCAGATGTTCTCTGCTTTCTGGTCAATTTTAAATAAAGAAGGGCTGAGTCAAATTCTTCCAAATTTAGGAAAGAACCTAGCTGAAGCCAAACAATGACTGACCTACTCTTAATCCTAAGTCTCAGCACATGGTCCTCCAAACCTTAGAGAAGGCAACGCTACCTCCACAGACACATCTGAACACCAGTCCACACCTGCTGCTGAAATAATGAAAAGGGAAGTTATCACTCTTCCAAAGCACCAAAATCAAAAATTTGCAGACAGATTTTGACAAGCTGAAAGCATCTGAGCTGAAAAGAAAGAGGGAGGAGGGCGTGCTCATTCTGCTCTGCAAATTATTCGAAGGTTCATCATTAGCGCTACCTGCAAAAGAAGATCCTATTGCCAACAGCAACCAGCCTGCATGCAAATACTCTCCGTCCTCCCATCATAACTGTGAAGCCAAACATTTAGAGCACTTAGCCAAGGAAGCAGCCATAATAGGCACGATCATAACAAGTTAAAATATAATTGGAAGCTACGGTACAATAGTCTTAGATGAGGGATCAGTGCTTTCTAAAATGGCCAGGGAAAAGAAATACATCTATCTCCACATACTTTATTGAAGTCTGATTCAAAGAGCAATGGTGGTGATTTAACATAAACGTAACACATTTTTATAATCCTTATCAAATGTTCAGTCACTAGATCAGCATAAAGTATGGCTTATTAAAATGGATAAGAGGGGGATTATGTGATTCACGTTGTCAGGAAAAAACTATTTAAAATACAGAGATTCTTTAATCTGTTGCTCAGAAGGCGCTGCACACATTGCCAGTGGAACAATGTATGTGCATCCAACTTTTAATTAGACAGGTCCTAACAAAGAAAATAGTAAAATAATTCTTCCTAGCACACCAGATAAGCTTTTAACAATATAATCCTGACTGCATGTCAAACTTTGATGATTTTTGGTTTGGTGACTGACATAAGTATTTAACTGCTCTTTGCAAGTTGTAATAACAAGGCTAAGATTTCAAAGAATCTGAATGCTCGTTCTAAAATTTTGGTTATCTACAATTGTGCATATCTAGTATTTTCTAACAGTTTTACATGCTGATCCGAGATTTTGCATGCAAATTGAACATAAAGCTTATCTGAGCACACATGAGTAAAGTCCATTTTAAAATTTTTGTCAAAAACGGACCCCAAATAAAGACATCTCTGAAGAGAGAAGCAGCATACTAACAGACCTACATTAAGCTTTTAACAAAATGTTATTTGTAAATGATCCATAGTTGTTTTCTGACCACAATTTAATGCTATTAACTAGATTTAATGAAAGACAATATTACAACCTTAATAATATTAGTCAAAGGTTGGATCTAAAGCTATGTTATCTGTAAAAATATAGGCAGAGTTGCTTCATTATGGAACATTCTTCTTATCAGCATGAAAATTACAGTGCTATGTCAAATACACGCGCCTGAAGAGCTAACACCACTGCCATATGCTCAATGTGGGAGGTGAACGTACTGTGATCATCACAATGATCTTAAGTCAAACTCTGCACAGTAACTGCCTTTTTTTTTAAACAGAAAAAAAAATGTTTGGGGGGTGGGGGGAGGAGGAGTTCTCTTCCTGGAATAAGTTCTTCCTCCAGCTGGAGGACCTGTATTGCCAGGCTTTTCACCTGAGGAGCTAGTGATGAAGTCTTGTGGCAGTCACATGTACATACAGAATTAAATCCTGCACTCCAAAGAAGGTCATAAAAAGTTGTCCAGGTTCTCACATTAGACTTTCAAAGGCTTTGTTTGATAAAAATTCTCTTTTTAACTTTGTCACAGATTGACTCAAAAACTATGAATTGCCGGTCACTTGTTAAATGCCAAGAATGAGGATGTACCAAAGAACTCAAAGTACATTTCTTTTGCAAAAAGAAAACAGTCGATATGAAACTCCTTACCATTTGTGACTTAGGTGATTGATACACAATTAATATGTAATAATGACAGAAACACTTTTCTCAAATCTCATCCAATGAGTGAGGTAAAGTTACTGTATAACTGTGGCGAGTTAAAATGTTCCGTATGAATGTGCTGATCCACAGTCAAAATGCTTAGTAATAAAAGTATATAATCTATATCCTTACTATGTGCCTATATGCTTAAGTTCAGAGAAGAGTAAGCTGGAAGACAATACGACTCTCAGGTCTCTCCCAAGAGCCAGCACAAACTCTAACATTGAAGATAAACCAATATGTACATAAGTCAATAGAAATTTAGATACCTGAAAGTCTGTAAATATTTCCACCTGTGATGTACAAACATTTCCATGTGGACCATAGCTAGATACATGGGAAGCTCGTATCTTTTAGCTTGAGTGTTGTTTGTTTTAAGATACATTTTTCTTAAAAATTTTCTTTCTTATCCAGGAACCTACCTGGTGACTGATTACCACCATTAACTATTGCATGACACATAACAGAAGTGCAGGTCAGAACTTAAATCTGGCCATTTGGTGCAATTAAAGATAGTACCAGAGGACTCCCCCATACAGGTCTAAGAATAGGAAAAACATGTGTTTCTGTACCCAGACAGGAGACAGAGATATAATAGGCACATTGGTGTAATGTATATGAGATACAAACATTTGATGATACCTCCATCAGGGATCAGGCAGCTTCCTTGGAACTTGAATGATTTTTCCCCAGGAAGATACAGACTTAGTTTCTTAAATGTCTCCATAAACGGATTTATTTCTGTATACACAAACCCACACGCACTTACACTCTGCGTGGCATTAGGAAAATCAGACTTATTTTGGCTCCAGCATTCTTGAACAAAAGGTTGCATCTTCAAAATGGGATTGGAGGGAAGATTTTACCAAAACTAAAAGTGAGGATAGGAAGAAGCTGAGGATGCCACAGTGAAGAAAATGTAAGAACCTGAAAACATTTATGTATAAAGGGAGTACTGCTACTCTTCTATGCCAATGCATTCACACTGGGGCTAAAAATGAACTGGTGTCTTCATCAGTTACTATTACATGTAAGTCACCTGGGAGCTTTCCTGTAACTGGAAGAAAATTAGAAGATAGAGCTTTCAATTTCCAGCATTCAGGCAGGAATTAAAAAACAAATACAGTAATAATGAGTCCTAACAAAATGATACCTTCCTTAAAATGAGGTTATTGTAACATCATTAGAAGTTTTCAATTTTTCATTAAATCCAGAAAAACAGAAAAAGTGCACCACAAATAATGAACTTGTATCAAGAAGAGCTGATTACATCAATAGAATTGTATAAATTTATCAGATACAGAAACATTGCATTGGTGCACAGCACAAATCCAAGGGCAGAATAAATATGAGCAAGTGAATAGTGAAATCAACCAATTACTCCAACAGATCTTCACCTGCCACTGTAAATTTATAATCACTTACAGGGAAGCCATATTTTCAGAAAGAAAGGTCCACCAGAAATAGGAATAAATGTAACAAAGGGGATTAGAGCAGCTGATTCTTTTAATCGACAAAGGAGCTATAATGCTTCTGATGCACTTGGACCTTTTCAGTATTGGAGGGCTGATGGAACATATGTCCAAATATAAATCCAAATCTTACTCATTTTTTTTAGGCACGCTGCAGTGTGAACTTTAACCAGTGTTTCATCTTCTTCCTTTAGCATTAAGGCCAATTTTTAAGTACATTTTAGCTCTTCTCTCGAAGAAGAAGAAGAAGATACACTTCTATGACTCAAACCGTTAGACAGGTTGGAAAACCAAGTGAAACAATTACTTTCCATGGCCTCTACTGTAATTTAGCGCCCTTGCCTTGGAACATACAATAACGTTCCTTTTTTGCACACTGCTCACCTGGAGTTAATAGCTGCACTTTTGCCCTATTTCTTGCATGAAGGCAGCCAGTCAATATGGGGAATGCTGAGCCAGCCAAGCCTCTAGTCAGTTACATCAATTTTACCATTTATTTAATTTTTAAAAAGTTAATTCTCCAGGTGAAACATTAGACAATATTTTTACTTACACTGATAAAATAAATTATTGTAGGGCTATTTTATTCTTAAATATTGATTTTAAAAAGGGAATGTATGAATTCCTTGATTAAAAGACTAGAACATCAATCATGCAATTTACTCTGACATTGAGCGAGATAAGAAAATTTGGAAGATGAAAAAAAAGTGGGCATTTCTGAAGGTGGTAACTTGTTGATTAAGGCCATATGATACACCACAGTGTATGCATCAAGCAGTAGGCAACCTACCCCAAATCAGTGCTGCTTTCATTGTCAGCCAGAAATGATGGTCAACAGTGATGAAAACACTACGTAAGGTCATGAGCTGGATCATGATAGTGTATCAATGTTACTATTTAGTGCTAACAAAAACCATGCCAGGCATTTTAAATCATTGCTATTTTAAATGGAAAATGTGTATGATGGTAAAGGTACAAAGTTTCAAATATTTCAAAGGAATTTTAATAACAACTTGAACAAAAATGAAGATCCAGAATAGAGAATTATGTGAATCTAGAATTTCCAACAACTGCTATTCTTTTGAACAAACAGCACACCTTCCTTGGAAGAGTAGATCTTCTCTAACCATGCCATAATTTTGGTTTTGTATCTTTTATTCATTTCAAGAGGCAGTATTAGCCACATAATTATTGTTGTAATTCATTCCTTATGTTGCTATGGATTAAACGGTAACTTGTCTGTAGTAATTATGCAATAGGCTGTAACTAACTGAAATATGAATACTGCCAGTTTGTCCCACTRTGTTTCAGATCTGCTACATAATTGTTAATGTTCACAACAGTGCAGTAATTGAATTACAGAACATTAGCCACATGATTATTATGATCATAAACTGCTATCAGATGGAAGACTATGAAATAAAACTCAAAGTTATGAAGTTCTTACCAAGCTATACCTAGCCTACTCCTTAGACAGCCTTGTTTAATTCCTGTCACATTGCTAACTTTTTTCACGCACAACCAGTGGTATCTTCTACTGAAACTACTCCATAGTACATATGCTTTCACTTTTAATGCAACCCCTGTACTTCCTCCTGGTAGCTAAATATGCCAGATTTCCAACTCTGCAAAAATCTTGAGATATTTATATGAATGAGGCTACCTTCTCAAGTAACACTGAGCAGATGCCTATATGATTTTCAAGCTAGAGTCTTCCCCCAAAATCTAGTGGGATTCATCTGACCTAACTTCAGCTGTCAGTAAGTTGGACACCTAGTCTAAGACAGACATGCAGTTTCCATCAACAGTCAATGGAGAGAACAAGGCATGTCCCGGCAACAATACATCATATTCCAAGAGAGGTGTTTAAGATCCTCGGGGAGGATCCTGTTTGGAAGCATTTCTACTGCATAATCATGACTGGATACTTGTCTTTCTAACACCTGAAGTGAGGGTGAGATGAATCTCTAAGCACATAAGTTTCATTTCATCAGAGATCTGCAGTGAAATTTGTATATTTGTGAAGTTAATGGCTAAATGCTCATTGCTTTCACTAGGTCAGACATTCATCCTTGGACTCCCTAACTGGGATATACAGAAGTCCCAGACAGCATCATTTTTGTCCCATAGTATCCATGTACAATGAAGGTAAAAAAACATAGAAAATTGTTGTATTTGCTGCAATTCAAAGGTGAAAGGTCACTGAGTACAAAGCAACTGTCATCTTTGACTCTAACAGCAGCATGGTTTCATTGCAGATGCTCATTTTGTTAAAGTTGCTGTTTCTTTTTAGGGAAATTCTGTCACTGGCATTAACATCTTAAATGTGAAGTTATTCTTATTAGTCATTTGTTGCCGTGCAGCAGAAGAACATGGCTGAGAACACTGCACTTGAGATAACCAGTTTCTAGAATATTTTACAGGGATTTATCCAGAACTGCTACACTACCAAAAAGAGGTTTGAAACCTAGACTTGCACGTGTAAAGGTCACTTGAACTCAGTGCTATACCAGCTTGAAAACAGTGAATGTGAACTCTTCACCCATCAGGACTTTCTACAGCTGGCACCTCTGAGTTGTTTCTCCACCTCAACACAGCTCTCATGAGCTTTTTTAATGTGCAAAGCTGCAGATCATTTGTGGTGAATAGAGCCCTAACGGATTACTCATTGTTAATTAAATAACCTGATTCTGTCCACTGAATCTAATGCATTAAAGTATTTAATGTTTGTTTGGTAAACTGCTTTACTAAATGCTCCTTTGACTTTTATTGGTAATAAACATTAAGCATTTATGGCCTGTGAAAGCAGTTTCACATCTAGCTTACGCTGTTGCTATTTACAGTTTGTTAATGAAATACCATTAGCTTGCTCCAAACTGCAAGTTGTTTTTGTTCTACTCTTTAACTTTTAGTATATAGCATATAGAATAAGTCAATGGAAATCACATAAGCTATATAAGCACCAATGGTACTTGTTACAGAAAACTAATATTGTCAAATCAAAACATTTTTTCAAATACATAAGGCTTTAAATGGCTTTTTTTCTTCCATTTCTGCTTTTACTACATGTACATTTATTTGCACTTGTTCAATCCAGTTTTGTGTTCCCCCTGAAGAAGGACACCACAACTTCTCCCAGGAAAACAGCATTTGGGACGTTTGGGCAGAAAGTCTGGCTCAGGTTGAATTAAACCCTTCTCTACTTGTGATAAAGGCTTCGCATAGCGACAGCTATCTGACATTAGTAATCAAAACATGCATATTTTTAAATAAGTAATGGTATTTTCTCATGGAGGAATATATACATGCCCCTCTTTCAATACACTACCACAATAAAACTCTAGAAATGCTCTTGAAATTGAAGAACTGCCTCTGCGTGTAAGTGCTGTGTTGCTAAACAGAACAAGAGCTGCATTTTATCCGCCAGGGGTATAAAATACAGACTTCTGCCAATTTAGCAGTCTCCTGTCTATCAAGTGCAGTTGGCAAACAGTTTAAGTGAGCCTGACCCATTACAGGAAGAGGAAACCATGCATTATATCTCTTGCGGGGAGAAAAAACAAACAATCATTTTGTTCTGTGAGATAGTTGCTCTGGTTTTGCATTTGTTGGGAAGTAGCTTTGAGTGTTAGACATATCTCACAGGCATACTTACTGAATATAACGAGTATTCCTTCCTTCCATTTATCTGCTTGGCCAGGGTTCATGAGGAACATCATATTGCTTGGACACTTGTATGTTCACTTTACTAGGCGGGTTTAGAAAGCAAAGAGAAAGGTTGACTTGGTTGTTCTGATCCATTCAATTCCCATAACAATAAAAAAATTTGTGACAGTGCCATTCTGTCTAACAAATAGTTGGGGGGCTCATTATTCTCCTCAGGAGATGCCTAATTTGTCCTAAAAAGTTTCATGTAATAAATGGAATGACAACAATTCCAGCTGCTATGTGCTTATGAATGACAACACATCTATGCAAGCAATGAATAATATACAGTTTTGGAAGAGGTGACATCTAAGCCCCAGCTACATGTTGAGGTACAGATCAGGGCAATACGTGGCTAATGAGGCACTACAAGGAACAGACGTCTGGACACAGCTCATGAGGATTTTGGTCTCGAGCTGGCATTACCACCGACGGCGGCAGAAGCAGATGCTCAGATCACGGCTCAGCTTTGCTCCCAGCATTTACGCAGGAGAGAGATGCCTGTAAATGTCTCACCAACCTAAGCTGGTGCGTGTCTCCAGCAGGGATAAAAACAACTTGGAAAGTAGGAGGAAACTAAGAGGCAGCTCAAAGAAGCTGATAGTCAACAGGGTGAGCGAGGTACCAGGCAGCCTCCGGCTGCAAGAGGCAGCGACAGCCCAACCTGGGCCAGTTGCCAGGGTTCTGGAATGGGTTGGTGCCAAATTAAGGACAAGCTTATAGTACCCTATATTATCCTATTCTATTTGCACACAGCAGCTGCAATGGACTGCGCAGCTTGCCCTGCTTTTGCCATGTCCGTACAAAACTGCCACTCCTGAAGAGAAGTGGGAACTGAGCCGCTGGATAGACGTGCACCAGGATTCACAGGGAGAGGCAGCCCAGGGGGGTCTTTGCTGACATTTTAAGTCTCCAGATTTGCATTGTCGCTTTTAGGTACTGCACAAGGGTGAGCTATAGGATCTTCTCCTTGACTGATTTATTGAGCTGTGATTTTTTGCTTGAAGTCCTTTTTATTTAATATTGATTATTGTAGAGTGCTCTAAGGTAACAGCATGAAAGTGTGATTAACTTACTGGTAGGGTACATTTTATCTTTGAAAAAAAAAAGTTTATGTGTGAAGGTTTTAATCACCATCTATAGCTCCATGATGAATAAGTGTTAAGTGCAGCACTGACAAAGTTTGATTTTAGAATCAAATCACACAATCATGGGGGTGGAGGGGAGCAGAAAAAAGAAGTCCCTCGTTCCTCCCTCCCCCCACAAAACCCAGGCAAGAATAAACTCAGAGGTGGCTAAAAGAAGCTAATCTATTCTTAACCTTGCTTCATAAGTGACAGCAAAATTAAATGGAAGCAATCATGAATCATAGGAGGATCAGAGCTGGGTAACTAATTGGCCTATTTTCTGTACTGTCAGAATCCTCTCAAGCAATTTTCCCCAATTATAACTGAAAATCAGCATGTTATTTCCTCCTCAAAACTATCCACTGCTTGAGAACTAACTAGGGATCCCAGGATATTTCCTGATGAATTGCTGGAGGCCAGCTCCCACTGTTAAATAATGACAGGAAGTTCCCGTGTTAGAGCAAATATCTATTTTAATAGGTAAGAGAAGCAAAATGAAAGCATTATCTATTTTACCTATTAAGACAAGCAAAATGAAAAGCTTATAGAGAATAAACCTTATTTTTAAGTGGTAGGCTTTCCTAATAATTAGGGATTTTCTTTGATCAAAGCTAGGGACGACCTTAACAGAATATACTAAGCACTTTTTCTTCACATATTGATTTCCCTTCAGTGTGAAGGCTAAAATACTAGAACTTTGTCAACTATAGTGTCTACTGGAAAAAAGGGCAACTGCTATCCTCCAGGGGTACCAAAAATATGACTAAACTTCCATGCAATTAGAGCAACTAACTAAAGCTGGTTGCTTCTCTCCTGCTCCTCTGGCTGCATACTTAACCACACACTATTTATTTCACCTGTAACTTGTGATCTTCAAGATGTATTGTGATGCCTATTTAGCTGGCACCAAAAATTCCTTGTAATATAAAATATATAAAGGCAGAACCTGATCTTTTCCAAATATGCAAAGAGAACCCTTCAGAAAAACAAGGGGACAGAATAATTTGTACTTTTAAATTATATCATGCCTCCTCATTTCCTGCAGACTATGCAAATATCTAGATAAATGCACCTGATCAAGAATAAAAGGGAGAAGAGACAAAAGCTAAGAACTCTCTCCATGTGAGGTGCACTTCGGAGCAATGGCACTTTGCTGACTGAGGAGGATTTCGGCTCCTGGGGCGCCAGACCCTGTGGACCCCAACCTGCCAGGCTGCGCCGCGTGCATGGCCTCCGTGCCACTCGCCTCCCTCGCTGCCACCTTTCGCCTGCCCAGGGCCAAGCCAACCCCCTCTCGCAAGGACAACTGCCCCAGCGCTGCAATTCCCGCTAGCCCCGTGGTACCTGGGCTCCTTTCCCCTGGTGATGCCTGCGTCAATGCCGTATTCATCTTCCACAGATAGCTGACATCAGAAAGGAGCTATTTTCCTATAGATAAATTGTAGACAACTTTCTTTGCTGCTTGAGCTGAGAAAGAGTTTGTGGATTCAGCATCAAAGGCACAGGTTCAAAACCCATTCTGTATCACAGGAAAATAAAGATTTGATATGGGAAACACTTTCATCTGGGGTAGTCAAGAACTAAAACAAAATCAGAAAGAGAAAGTTTTATACGAAGTAGCCAACAGAAAGCCTTTTCTACTTCATCAAGTATTTAAACTCTTCTGAACATTGCTGTCAGTGTGGAGGGTTTTTTTTTGTTTTGTTTTTTTTTAAGGTAGGCAGTTTGCTATAGCCTAAAAACAAATATACATTGGAACATCATAAAGAGAGGGCAAAGACTGTTTTCAAAGCTTCCAAGCAGCAGCGAGTCCAGTTGTTTACATCACCAGTTTGGACTGTCACACTGGAAGTGTTTAGGAAAATCTCTACCCAACAAGCTCCTTGCTCTCTTGGAACAGCTAAACAGTGAGCAATATCTCCGAGAAGATGCATGATCCTCTGAAGTTTTCTGAAAAATAATACAATGCTGCCTTTTCTAAAGACTGGGTGATTATTTGATAGCCAGGTGTTTCAAATTTCAAATTTCATTAGACAGAGTTTTGAGAGCTTTTATATACAGTATGAAGATTCCCCTCTTCAGAAAAGCTACAGCCATGGCTCAAAGTTTCTCAGTAGCTTCTAAAAGTCACAAGAATATTGAATACATTTCTGAGTGCTGCACTGCTGCTCCAGTCTAATACTGTGCAAAAGCTGAAGGAGGGTCGTTTTAATAAAGGCCGTGAAATCAGTCTGAACTGGGTGCATCATTCATGTGTAGATAATTTATTTTAATTTTAGATTAGATAGCCTTGATTCAGTAATTTCTTTATAGTAAAGACTGGGATATTCGTAAATTATATTCATAACTGGAAAGAGTAAAAAGTGTTTTTGCCTTTACCTCTCTAAGAAAGAAAAATATGTTCACCCGAGGTCAAAAGGGGAAGCAACATTTGAAGACAAAGGTGGAAATGATGTGAAAGATGCTTACGGAATACGTTATCTGCCTATTCTTTTCTGTCCCTCGATTTTATTGTGTTTTGGAGATGAGCCATCACAACTCCAAAGCAGCAGCTTGAATTCAACTGTTAACCACAGGGCACATCATCTTCTCTTCTCTTCTGACTGCAGGGAATTTTAGATATGCATAAAAGAAGAGAAAGAGCACAACGTTATTGACTTCAACGCTGCACCCCAGCAGAACAGGCAACGCTTGGCTTAAAGCGGTGCCACATGGAAGTACTGGGGACGGCCGGGTCCACAGCTCCCCAGCAAAGATGCAGCTGACAGAAGGTTAAGGGATGTTGCTTCTACCGAAAGCAGCCCCTGGTGAGGGGAGCTGCAGCACTGGAAAGGAGATGCCTTAAGCCCACACACTGCAGACATACAGAGTGGAAATACGAATGTCAGGGATTTCAGACCCACCGCTCTTTAGAATTGGTCCAAGGAAGGAAGAGCCCCCACCAGGGCACGGTCTCAAGGCTTAACGTACTATACCAAGAACCAACACTATTCAATGGATGCATCTCCTCCATCAGTACCTACTGATTTATTCAATCTGCATTTTGCCTACTTCCCCACCAGCTAATGGGGAAGAGATGAGAAACTCCCACAAAGGAACCGACAGTTAAGATGAGGCATATTACTGTCCCTCAATTTTGGAAAAAATACAGCAGAAAGTACCATTTGCTGACAGTAGGTAAATGCACACTCAATTGATAATCCATAGCTTAAAAAAACGCAAATTAGGAAACACACTAGGAAGTTGATCTGTATTGCACAAGTCAAATCAGAGCTACAGCAAGCCCGGTATTTCTAGTTATTCAGGAAAAGCAAAAGAAATGTTGATTCCTGGTAAGTAATTCTACCCATTTACTTCATATGATGATCTAGATACTAAACTATCAATCTTGAATTTTTTCCAGTTCGTAGACTTTAAAACAAAACCGACAAAACAGACTGGCTTTAGAAAATCCTGCTTACTCTGAACAATATTTAAGGTCTCTCAGACTAAGCTACTGTATCACATGTATTCACTTTAATTATTTATCATTTCATTTATTAAATATACTTAATCAATTGCCACAAGTATTTCTCATAAGCATCAATACTTCCATCCCACACATCAGCTATTCTGACGCTAACCGAAGCAAAACTGATCCCATCGTGTTATTCCACAGCCTGGGTGCAAGAGAGAGTCCCTGCAGCCATTCTGTTACTGTTGTACATATGTAGCAAAATATGAAATGGATGACAAGCATATAAGATATGAGACAAAGACGATTCTTTAGCCCACTGTTCCTCACACATCGTCCTCTGATGGCTGAGTTTGAAAGAAAGTTTCACCACCAGGAAATAAAGATTTTTCCTGCAATTTAGTCTGTTTAGGCTCTGACTTCTGATGTTGAAGCTTTCTGGTTTAATTCACACTCATAAACACAGCCGTTATATTTGAAATATTTTGCTCTGACAATTGTTAGAGGAGCTACACGGAGTAGAACCCACGTGAGCTAGGACATTCTGCAGTTCTTCCTCTTCTTCTAACTGTGTGTCATATATGTTCTTATCTCTCATCAGAACAGAAGAGCTATGCTGAGCAAAGTGAACTAACGAACTACAGCTCAAGCCTGTCATATCACAAACCATTGCAGTCACATTTAAACTTCATCACCCAAGCCGTCATGCCAAATTTAATGAAGCTGCTCCTGCACCTAAGGTTAAAACATATATACAGGGGCCACTCTTACTTTGGGGATAAAGGCATCTAGCCCTGCCAGAACCTCAGCACAGCCTTTCTTCCCTCCTGCACAAAGCGCAGAAATCGCAGCACACTGGAAGAGGATGACTGCAATGGGAGAGGAGTAATGCATCACAGCAGCGATACGCTGCACCTGCACAGGGGCCCCCGTGGAGATGTTGCTGGCTATCTCTGAACTCACAGAAATGAGCATTTGGCAAGCTGGGCTGAGGAAGTCTGCCCTGTACCAACTAAGGGCCGTGTTTTCTGGTTTTCAGTGCATAATTACAAAATCATTTCATCTTAGTATTAGCTTGATAACAAATAACCAGTATTTTTTATGATACTGTTCTTTTGATTGTCATTGTGTTACACATGCAAGCATGTGTGCTCACTCATGTCTACTAAAAAATTTTCTGTTGAGATCACCACCACATAAAAAAGCACTAAAGCCTTCACAGCATGTGTATTTTCACATAACAAACCTCTGGAGTTTACTCTTCCATTTTCTTGTATTAGTGTCATCTATGGGTTTTACTTCAATTAGAATTTAACACTTTACCTCCATTATGTAATTGAACAAGTGCTAGATGACCAACTGCCCCTTCTTTCTTGCATGCAATTGCCATCAGATTAAATGCACAGAGTATGCACAAACACTACCTAACGTGTTTCTCTCAGAGGAGCTGGAACTTCTACCAATGCATGTGACAAACCTGAAAAATTCCTTAATGTCCTCCCTACTTCAGACTTTTAAAGAAAAGTGACACAGCCTCGAGTGCTCCAGTAGTCCTTACCGACCCTGAGCAGCCTTGCCCAGGACTTCCACCCATGCACCTCCACAACAGCTGGGTCGTGGGCAGCCCTGAACCTGTGCTCAGCCCTGAACCTGTGCTCAGCCCTGAACCTGTGCTCAGCCCTGTCCCCCAGCTGTTGACTGGACTTCCCTGACTGACCATGGACCTGACTTGTCACCTCTCATTTCTCTGATGATCACTGGACTGTCACCAGAACCTGTCACTGTCGCCAGCCCTGTTCTGCTTGCCTGCCTCGGTGCTGTGGGACTGCACCCCTGTTGGCAAGGTCACTGCCCCTCTCTGTGYGTGGTCACCCTTGGCTCCTGGATTGCTTCCCGTCGTAGAGCAGCCCCACTCTCACTGCTCCCTCACAAAAATGCCCAAATAATCCTCCCCTAAAATGCTATTCTATACTTGCTGTCAAGTAAGTACTATCCATGCACTTAATGACAACTATATACAATAGTGATTCAATTAAAAAAAATCTATAAATGGCATCACCTTGCATTAAACTTTTGACTTAAGGTGAACATGAAGTAGACTTGACATTCACATTATTCAGGTCAGACAGATTTAATACTACATGGTCCAGTTCCATCTCTCCCTAAGGAAAGGCTGTTCTTTCTTAATGAATGCATAAGCTCGCTTTACATTTTCCCACAGCCAAAAGAGGTTCAGTTTGAGCTTGGCTAATATCCAAGCTCAAGCTGCACCGAAACACGAGATGACTGTGAATACACTAATCAAAAATGTAGAGTAAGGAGAGGAACAGAGCATCATCCCTTAAAAGAAAAGGGTTTCATTTGTTTTCTCCCTATCCTGGTTTTATACCAAGGCAGTGTCATAGTCATTAGTAATATTAGTTCTAATCACCTCTGCTATGATGAGAGGAAAAAAAGAAAAAAAAAATTAAGCAGAGATCAAGCCTTCAACTTTTGCACATCCAAATCATAACATCATAATGCAGAAAGCTTAAAAAGTAAGCTTAACACTTGCAAATAGTCCCTTTGCGTTCAAGGATAAATGTGGTAAGTTCCAAAAATAGGACCTGAATTTAGGAAGAGGCAAGCCAGACTAAAGAAAAATTGGGGGGTGGGGGAAAGGGGGTACAACTCCTCAACAACAAGCCAAATAATGCAATGAAAAATTTTCCTTTGAGGTTCAGTAAAGCATGCTCCTTTTTGTTGCTGTTTGTATCTGCTTTTAAGGATTATGTTCAGAGTTTTTCCAGATGTCTTTGGCAGAAGAAACAAAATGGCCTAAAAAGGCCGGTGTCAAATAAATCAAAATCAACAGCACTCAGAGTTTCATGCCAGTACATAAACTACTTCAGTCAGTTTGGATCTGAGGATACTTTGGATTAAACAACTTTTGTTTGTTTTGTTTTCCTCCTTTCCTCCTAACCATTGCCTCATTTGGCACCTCTGTCATCCAGGTGACCGGGATCCCAAGAATATACAAACAGAGCAGGACCTTGATACAGCAAGAGACCTGGGCAGGAGACAGGCTCATTACACTACTTTATAAGCACAACTTTTGCATCTCTTGCAGAGTTCAAGATGCTCTGTGCACATCTCCTGCAGCTTTCGGTTGGGCTGATGCTCTACTGCACCGAAACGTGTTGTTATGCTGTTATGCGTATGCTATATGCAGCTTTGCTTAAAGCAGAGAGGAAGAAATAATACTTGATATTAGAGATTTATCAGAAGCAAGTCCCAGACCCTCCCCTGGTGCCCTCCATTCAAAGGAGTGACACAGACTGTAACCTCTCTGTCTGGATCCCTCTCCCGCTAACTTCCCTGCAAGACTGCATGGAGCCTCGCTTCATCTCCAGTACACCGGGCTCTTTGATTTTATTAGATGTTCTCACTGATTTCATTTAATGATTTATATATTCCCTATACTCTTAGTGATTAGATACTATTCTACTGAAGTTAAAAACACAAATTACAAAGCCAGCCCACAATGGGTCACATAAAACAACCACAGCAGTCTCCAAGGAGATATTAATGGCCCAGTTGTGGGAACAAAGTAACCAAAGAAAAATAATACGACAAAACTGAAACCAATTAGGGTGCTTCACATTATAGATTAAAACTGAAGGCCCTAGGAGATTGAGAGAGTGAACTTCAAGAACAGCCAAGTGAGTTAGTTTAATAAGAGACCGGCAACTTTGGAACAAGTGTTTTGGGGGGATTTTGTTTTCTTTTTACAAACATCAAGATGTAAAGTTCCAGATGGAAAGGTAGTAAAGGTACAACAGGCACAGAACTGGTGCAAGTGGCTCAACCTACAGCAACATCAACCAACCCTTTTCATAGTACTTTGAAAACCTGAGTCTAAGCTGGCCTCAGAACCAGGATGGAAAGAGCAAAATAGTTTATTTCCCCAAGAGAAAACAAAGTGTTCTAGGAGATACGGTGAAAATAACATTTTCACTTCAGAAAAGACACTGTGGTTCAGTATACAACCCAAAAGCAGAAAAAAGATTTCTCTTGGATAATTTGTAGTTCAGCATGAGCATTATTACACACGACATTAGTGGAATTAGCATTCCACTAACAAGAGGAGAAATAATTCTTTGGGAACCACCAACTGTTTCAGTATTACCAGTTAATAGGCTTTCCTTCGTTCCCATCTGGACAGTGTCCATACCCTAACTTGCTTCCAAACATATCACCACTGTTTCTTAAGCAGCAATTTTTAAGTATAATTATTGCATCAAAGGGAAAAAGTTTAAAATAAGAAGTATTTTACATATTGTAGCAGGTAAGCTGGGAGAAAGTCACCTAATCTAATAGTTATGCTAAAATGGAGTAAAGGTTAGGAACGAGACAATAAATTTCAGATACACAATCAGTTCAACATACTGAAAATTAACGTGCTGGAAGGCAACATAGTCTTTAAACTCCAGCAGGACAAAGATCTCTCAAGGTTTGCCCTATAACAGGTCCACCCTGCTCTCTCCCAGCCGAGAGAGCGCTACGTTTTTCAGCTAAGAGGTTTGGAGAGCTGCAGTTCGGAGGAGTCCAGTGAAAGCTCTTCTGGTATTCTTGTGGCAATACCTCAGCCAACAGGGGCACCCAGGCCCCCTCCGAAACAGGCAGCGCAGGGCCCAGCCCTGACCTCCCCTCTGGCTCCCGCGCACCAGCAGAGCCCCGAGCTGTGACGGCTGCAGGACCATGGGCTGGGAAACCGCTGAAGTTCCCCCAAACAGCAGCACCACCCGCAGAACGTACCGCTGATTCACGGTACTGCATGAGCTTCGGTGGGATTTCATTACCACTTTTATTTATTTTTTTTTTAAGTCTCTGCTACACAAGAACTTATTAAAAAACACCACTGTAATCACAATGAGGCCACAAATATATTAAAAAAAAAAACACACAAGGCAGAGCAGTGCATGCAGGAGACCCTGTCCTTCTGATGCTCCAGCGCGAGTTCAAGTCATGGAGGACGAGAAGAGACTGCAAGGGGAGGAACCAGCCTGCAACAGTCATCCCTTTCCTAAGCATACGGCTCTCCCCGCTAATATCCACAGCTCTTCCTCTAAATTGTGACTCAGGGGGATAATTAAACTATCGCTGCTCCCGCTTTCCCCGCAGAGAAGCGCTGTTATCTAACATTGCCGGTGCCTCCTTCCATAGCACAACAGCAGCCCCGCGGGAGCACCGGCTAGCGCTACACCACCGGCTGCACAAGAAGGACCTCAAATATTTTCCGAAATCAGCATCGCGTTCTGCCTTCTTCTGTCAGAGTTTTCAAGCCTCAAAGCTGCCCTTATTTCAGCATCGAGAACCATCGAGGCGTCAGTGGCACTGGGAAGGTTTTTAACTACGTGATAGTAAGTTTGAATGTGGGAGGTGAATGACTAAAAATTTGCAAGCTAAGAGTAGGCACAATACCTTCAGAAAATAGTGCCTACTTGTATGGATAAATTTCTTCTTCACTGGTCTATAATGTCACTTCAAGATGAGAGGCTAAAATATAGTAAAGAAATTCTCTGAAAACTATTCCCCTGACAGTTTAAGACTATAAGTAAAAAGCCAGATAACACAGCATCACTCAAAATACTGCCATACTGACAATGTTTTCATTTATTGTAATGAAAGAAAGACTACTGCTTTATTTGTCTTGCTGTAAGAATTATCGCAGCTGTTTAGAAGAAAATAAGTGTAAGGATATAAATGATCACATCCAACTCATATGTGCTTCTGAAAACTGCGTGACTGTTAGAGATATACTTCTATCCAATAACCTCCAAACAAGTACAAAGGAGGGAAAAAAAAAAAAAAAAGGACATACGAACTTTTCCACCCAATGCTCAGATTTGAATCGGGAGGCTGTGTTGAGGAAAGGTAGTGTATTCACCAGGTTGTTTCCTCCGTAGGGAGACAGGGCAGCTGATCCCAGCGAACGCGTGGGTTGCAGCGAGGCCCGTGCGACACACGGAGCATAGACAACCAACAAGTGCTAACATTTGGCTATTGCACTATTGGCCAGACAAGCTAAAGAGAGGGATGGCAGGCTCAGTATCCCATTATTAATGGTTTCCGATGCTATCTGCTTCTTATTCTCTTGAATCCCTTAATTTATCAAAATTGATTAAAGAAAAGAATCAAGTCTTTCAAATTTATCTAACCTTTAATCCAATACATGTTAACAAGCCAATACTAGAGCAAAGCATATATATTCACATATGCATATTCCGAAGAGTGGCAGAGGAGGAAATCTAAGGATTTAAAAGAATTTTAAATCAGCTTCTCCATGTTTATCATTGGGCAATCACAGGTCAAGCATACCAAAAAGCCCACAAACAGTTCTGCTGTGCACTATAATGAAACGCAGCTAGGAACCAGTCATCGATGAAACAATCAATATCACACATGTCTGAAGAAAGCGAGTAGGTTGTAATATCATCTGTATGCCTGACGTTTACCAGCAGTAACATTAATCCCTGGAAGAAATCTGCTATACCTTTAGCTATATTTTTCCCCAGAAGTATGCAAAGAATTTAATTATAAAGTTGATTTTGAATAGTGCTATAAACTGGAAATTAGTCTAATGTTTAAATTAAGCAGAAGATTGAAATGGCTAATTGTTATAGCCCATGATTAAACAGGAGAGCTGCAACTACTGATGATAAAAAAAGTTTCTGCTGCTAATCATACTTTGTCAGGAGATGGGAGACTGATTTCCAGAGATGCTGAGTACATGCTAATTCCTGTGGTGTTATTAGTAGCTGGGGGGTTCAGAGTCTCTCCAAATGGCAGCCGTGGTTCTAGGCCAGGACGCTCTGCAAGAACGTGCAAGTCCGCATTCGCCCCTCCAAGGCGCTGGCCACCCTCCCCTTCACAGCAGCCCCTTATTTAGTCCCGTTACAAAGCACAGTGGCAAAAGGGGAAAAGAAAAACCTTCACAGCCTCTTCTCTATTTTAAAACACACTGAACTAGGCAGTGAGAACAAGTCCTTCAGTGAGCTGCCTCAGACCAAAGCCTTCATTTGCCTTTCATGTAAGGAACTGGTGGTTCAGATCCTGGCGATTTTGAGATGTCATGGAGTAAAAACCTGTCCACACGAGGAAAGGACAGCAAAAGCAGTAACTTTCTATCACATACTTTCCTTTGCAATGCAGCTTCAGGCATATAACTCAAAAAAACCTGCTTGAAATTCATGCCTCCCAGAATACTATCTATTGAACATCTCTTGCCTTGCAGGAAGCTGGAACAATAGGTGAATCAAAGGCAGCAGAAAAGTCAGAAAAATCACACTGTTGGGGGGCAGAGAATAGGAGCTGAGAGGCAAGTACCAGAAATAGCCAGAAAAAAAAAGGAAACCAGAACACTTTGCCCCTCTGAAATGTCACTAGTATTTTAAATCTAAGATCTACTCTATAAGCCAAGCTGAACTTTATTACATTCAGAAACATGTTGGCTGTCATAGTTTAAGTAAACAAACTGCTGATTTATCACAGAAACAGAAAGCAGGACCTCTTTACCCATGACATTTTCAAAGAACTTGAATTTCTGTTGGAAAATAGTTTTGCCAAATAACAAGCATGCATTCAAAAAGCCCTACCATCCTATTGTGCCCTCAGCAAAACCACTTTCCGATCGCTTCTAGATCCAAAACAACAGATTCGTTTTCTGATGGGATCCTCAGGCTCCCCAGGACTATGGCGTTGCCCCTCTCCTCAAATCTTGTATCACTGCAAACCCTGTTCTCAGAGGGGAAAGAAAGTAACTGCATGAGTCTGAGATTTCCAGCTATTTTCTCTCCTGTCATATTCTACATATAAAGCTTAATAAACAAACTGGCTCTATCATTCAGATGTAATCTATGACAATAATCTCTATTGCATTAAAAGAAAGAGCTAATAGCATTAGAAACAGTAAACTCAAAAGAAAGCACCCCAAGAAATGTTGGAGGTTGGTTCTGTGATCTTAACTCATCCCTCCTGGGACATATAACACTATATTACAATTTAAGCATGCTTAGTTTATTATTTACCCTTCCAGAAAGGCTATTTCTCTAGTCAGATCATGAAATACCATGGGATCAGCAAAAAAATTTAGCTACTAAACTGTCAAGTCTCAGGTGGACTGCAGCTTTCTTCAGAACCCAAATCCAGGCACGTTCATCAGAGAGCACAAAAGCACACTGCTGATACAGGTAACATTTAGCTGCCAGACTTCAATCTCTCCTCCAAAGGATGCAGAAGACCAGCATTTCTCAAACACATACTCATTTAACATAGACCAAACTGCAGTTTTGTCCTAAATTCGTTCCCAGGAATGGTTGAAATATTATTAGATACTCCTAAAATGAAAATACGAGTGCAGCAAATATCCAGCAGAGAGAATGCCAATCATATCTGGCAAAGCTATCAGGGACCAAAAATGGGACCTTGAAGTGGGAAGCGTTAGACAACCTCAACTGTAACCGTGCCACCTGTATTTTCTATTTTCTCCTGAGCGTGAACAGTTGTAGATACCTCCTTTACAAACTAGAAAGGCTGACCAGTAAATGAGTCTTGCTTTTCTCCTGTGAGTCAGCTCAATGCATGAATGCAGTTTGCATTTAGAGAGCCACGTGTACGTGTTTCAGAGGTGTATCTGTGCCGTAAAGCTCTGGCTGCTCTGGCCACACCGGGCAGGGCAGCCGAGCAGGGCACGCACCAGGCACTCCCAGGCGCTCTGCTCCGCACGCAGAGGCCAGGCACCGGCATCACTTAAAGCTTGCGCACCCATGATAAAGGTGTTTAATACGCCATATGCCATTCTACCGTAGTACTCATTAAGAAGCCTTATTAGTGGTGTATATTATGTAGCAGCAATAACATTTTCATGGCATTCAACATAACTAGTAGAAATATTCAAACTGCAACACAAAATAGTATAGCTCATGTGAGGAAAAAATTACAGTATCTAAATGAATGAATATGAAAAAATGGAGATTGATACTTCTGCCAGATCAGCCTGATATCTATGTACAAATAACAGTATATCTGGGAGAAGCATGTAGTTAAAAGGCAGCATAAAACAGATGTGCTGTAGTTGCAATTACAGGATGACAAGGCTGTAACAGTACAGTATTTACATTTCATAGAAATCAGCTCCTCATGCAGCCCTTAGCTGTACAAGGTGTATGCCAACCCACTGTCCTCAGACTACCACGCTCTTCCCGAATAGCTTCAGTATGTGTCTGGACCCTTGTGTTACCACCTAAAGAGCCACTTAGTCAACCAGAAAGCAGAAGGTGGGAGACTAAGTACTAGGAAAAGTTGGCTGTATTTTTAATAATCCTAACTCCTTCATATTCACTGAATAGTAAACATTTGGAGAAACAATTATACAGTATTACAGGCCAAAATATTTTGTTACATTTAAAAATAGGAATATATTTTGTGAAAGCGTGCATCTGTTTAGGTTCCGTTCAGGGTTAACAGAAGTCTTCAAGACATTTTCATATATGGCTTAAGCATTATTCTACAGAGCTCCCTAAAACAGATTCTTAAAGAAGAAAAGTCTTTGCCAACTTCAGTTGGTGCTCTGTGCAGTGTTTCTTATTTTCTTGGGAGTTGCACAGAGGCCCCACTTTTCTACTCAATTTTACCAATTTCCTGATAATTTAACTTAAGTTCTTACTGACCATTCAGTTCTCTAGCCTCTGAAGTGCTTTCCATTAATAATGAACCCTCTCCAGACTACCGGGAAGCGCAAGGTCTATCTCCGAGGCTGGAGAAAACAAAGGACTCCATCGACTGCCGGGGAGCTGTGCTGAATTATACCATCTCCTTCTAGCCCAGAGAGCTGAATTAATTTGTCCAGGTTGACAGAGGGAGTTCATTAGATGAGCTCTGCTGATTCATGATGGGGAAATCTAAGAGGTTACTGCCCTTGTCTGTTCGCCTGACTCCACCCTGTAATTATTAATGGCAGTTTAAATTAATACACCCCGGTCTGAGCTGGTGCGTGTTCACTTCTGCCAAACCTGCAATGCAGGTGGTAACCCTAGACAGGACAGGGTAGGGGGCTGAAGGCCTTGACCCCCCGCGTCACCCTGGCGTTAATTGGCAGGACTTGTTTACCAGACCCTTCAATACTATAAGCAATTATTCTGGCTCCTAATCCCCTGCTCAGCTCACGCTATCTCTCCAACTCTAGGGGTAAAACCTAACCCAAGTGAACGCAGGGAGAGGTTTCTAAAATGACAGCATCATCTCATTTTTTTAATAGTAATAGATAACTCAGATTAGAATGTTTTCTATTATCCTAGCAAGTTGCTTGAAGCATTATTAATTATATGAAGAATCTGAGATACAATGTGTAATGAAGCCAAAGCAATTATGCACAAGTCCTTGCATACCTTTAGATATTCACTATGTATTTTCAAGGTAGTGAGAAAAGTAAAATGACAGACGTGATGATAAAATGATAGAGGTACAGGAGCCAAGCCTTATTCAGGATACATATCCTTTCATAAAGGAGGACAGAAAAAAAGTTCAAAAATACAATATACGAATATTTAGATATGACAAAACAAAACAGAAACTTCAAAATACTCCCTGTACATTTAGTTTTATTTAACCATTAAAAAAAGCAACTGAAATACTAAACAGAGAGCTTTAGGAAAAGGAGAGTCAAAGAAGAGGTCATAATGCAGGAACAAGCCGTTCTACCCGGTATGCGAAGCAGCATCTCTTTTTACTGTCACCATGACCTCATTAAGTCTATTTTTTCTGATTAATTTTATAATCACAAACGTAACTTTAACCAACATTTGTATTGTTCTCAAATCAAAGGGTTCTTCTCCATCCCAAGAATATACATTTCAAATGTGAAACATAAGACAGGCACACACCTCCATGTAAACCAAAGCAGCTTATAAAGACATTGGGACGGACCCTTCCCCATGCAATACTCTCAATACTAAAGCAGCCCATACAGCCACTGCGGTAGACCTGGCAGTTCTACTCAGTTTTCATGAGAAGTGAACACGTTCACAGCCTGCTCACCAGATTTACTCTCTTAACAGGTTTGGAAAAGCTGCTCTGCATGACTGATCAGCCCCAGGGTAAACTTTCCTACCCTTGCTGCCTGTGTCCTCAGCACACACCTCGAAGAAGTGTGGTGGGCAGTTTCTTGCATCGACCGTTCACAGGCATCATGAAAGAAGCCATCACTTCATCTTCCTGAGGCTACCGTTTTTAATGCTTAGAGATGACATCACTTAAAGTGGTTGCTCATTGCTTTGGGGATGACAACATCTACCACCACCTGCCTCAAAAGAAAGGCTGGCAAGTACCACTGCAAGACCTTGACTGATCTACATAAAACATATAGCAGGAAAACATAGACTAAAACATATACTCAGAATCAGCATCTATCCAGCTCTGCTCTTTGACCATCGCTTTTTCCTCACTCATCCTTTAAGACCATGGTCAGTGATCACCAAAGAAACTAACCTTGAGCTTCACTTCCTGGGGTACCTCCAAGAACTTGCCCTCACAAACTCACCACTAAGGCAGCATACAACTTCTGCAGCAGCCCCACCTTATTTCAGCCAACCCATCCACACTGGCCTCTGCTCCAGGGCAAGAGAAAAAATCCTTTATAGGCTAATCCTCTCCACCACTCTTCAAGCATGTCATTTCTATTTATGTCTTGCAAATGATCCTCATTAAATTTTTTGTCTGCACCTGCTCACAGACATCTACGTTTTCTTGGGCTGGCCACCACATTTCAAGTTGAATAAACTTTCTCATTTGGGAAAGCAGGAGCCCAATTCTTCCTGCTGCTTCATATTTTATTTATTAACAAAGATAAGGAAGCCTGGAACTGTGTCTCACCCAACAAAACCTGAAATGTTCACAGAGAGAGAGAGCAAGAAAGAAAGGCTTTCAGCTAATGGCAAYTGAGGGAACATCAACAAAAATTATTGTAACCTTCGGGAACCAGACGACTTTGAAAATGCTTATGCTAAGTATGGAGAAAATATGAAGCACAGTGTGTTCACCTAACAGGTGCTATTTATCCCAACTTGGGTAATGTGTTTGTTAGTGTGTTTTAATTTACTGAGGAATAACTCATTAAAGGCACAGGAGGATGGAAAGCCCAGCAAAATCCACAGAAATCTTTCCATATCCTGCAGCAGTCTTGGATTGGGCCTTTGGAAGTTAAGCTCACACATGCAGCCAAATAGACCATCATGTACACAGTCTTCTCGTAAGTACTCTGAGTAATTCCTATTAATTCCACTTTAATAACACGCTGGCAGTAAAGGTGCTGATATTAATTGCTGAGCATTTCTTTGCTAAAATCAATCCTTAACACTGACCACAATAAATGAGTTAGGCTTTTATATAAAATTTGTACTTAAAATAGCTATGAATCTTCCTAATGTGTCATTTGACGTTTGTTATTACTTGGCTGTGGACTAGCTTTGAATATTTTATGAAATATTTATGGCAGAAGGGGATATGGGATTCATAAGAGCAAGACACATACAATATGCTGAAGATTAGTGACAATTACCACGAGGGTAAAATTAGTATAATCAGCCATCACTTTCTTATGAAAAAATACAGACTTAATTGGTGGCAGGTGGATGTTTCTTCCATTTTCAAACTGCACTTTGTTAGGACTGATTTGCATATTTTTCTTCGCTTTTGCAGCATTAAATAAAATTCTATTTAAATGTGAACTTCAGCTAATTAACTCCTAGTAAACAGAGAAATGTTAGGTTCTCTTTAAAGAAACAATTTGTAAATTCCCTTTTCATCTCCAATAATTTGTCAGAGAGGAGAATAATAACGATGTGCATTGCATCCAGCCACATGCTGTTGATTGAGAGCAGGTAAAAGTGGAATTCAGAAAAGAAATTCAGTTTGTTTTGTCACCCTTGCTGGAATGTGGATTGCATTCAAACCCTTAAATTAAAACTTGTTGCGGGAGGTCCATGATTAGAAAAGTGATGTTTGTAACGTGTAATTCTCTTCGGGGACAATGGGAGATACCATTTTAGGGAGAGAGAAACACTGCGCTCGAGACGCTATGCACTGTTTGGAGAGATGTTGCTTCTAGGTTTACATACACTGCTAGTGCAGAGGCAGTGCAAACAAATCAAATCCTGCTCTCACAGACATTGCTGCGCCGACCCCTGAAGTCCTGTCTTTTTACTTATGCATGGGAGTTTGCCGTTCACAGCAAAGCCGCAGCTATAATCACACGGCAAGATCCTTCAAGGGACGGCTCTGGCTGAAGGAGCGCTAAATATGTGACTGCAGTCACACCTGGGCAACGATGGCCAAAGCCTCTACTTCTGGGGAGTTTGGCAGGACCCCATGACATGAGCTTGTGTTTTCAGCTTGGGGCTGTTCTCTCTGGACTAGAGAATGCAAGACAAAAAGTGGCAACAAAATGGCACATAATTGCATTACTGTAATTCATCATGTCACCTAACTAGTAAATGAAAACACAAGGCAGACTGCTATTTGGACCTGGGATTAGTACTCCCACGGGAGTTTGCACTGTTCTTTCCCTTGCTGTACACCTTTCCCTGCTGGAGGATTAGCATCTTTAGGACCACAGATATATATAGGTATCCACTATTCATTGTTTTTGAACACTAAGAGTCAAAGCTATTTCATACCAAGTTTTCCTTCTCCATCAACACAGTGTGTCTCATGCAAATTCTTATATGTCCATGATTTCATTTTCCTGAAATCTTTAGGGGGCTAGGTGCTTCAGTACCTAATGGGATTATGACTTAAACACAGCAGTGTATTCTGCATAATAAAAAAGCCTATCTTAAGGCATTTATTATTTTTATGTAGGAGCAGATCTAAACAGCTCTCTTTTGAGAAAATTTTATATGTGTATATATATATATATATATTTAAGTACATAATACAATTCCTTTGGAGATTCAGAGTTCTGAGAGGGTCTATTCTCCTCCAAGTGCATACATACAATTTCCATTAGCATTTAAAGGAACTTGAAGCAAAAAGGAGAGATCTCTGAGCCTGTTGCTTTGACTGCAGAAATGTTAATGTTTTTATGTATTATCTCCATCTGCTTCAATCCTGTTAAATTTAGGTGTGCTATTTATAAATATGAATTCGTTTGAATTAGTATATGTTTTGCCTATTGCTTAGGCACTATTCATTTTTCTTCACACTGCAGTTCCAGAAAGCACAGCTGTCCTTGCTTTCATTAGCAAAGGGTACTTTTTATTTACTTTTTGAATTATAATATTGATTTTTCCCCCAGTGCTGCTGATTGGTATAGTATATTGTTAAATGACTCCACAAGTTTAAAACCTTGAAAATGGGGTTTATAATGGAAGTGCTGGCACATCCTTAGCTACATTGTCATGAGCCGTGATGCTGCACTAAATGTATTGAGCCACACTGACCCCCACAGAATTGAAGGTCCAAACGGCTTGAAATATAATTTCAGCAACGCTGTTATGTGGTGATACTCTGCTTGGATTCAAAATAAATTCTGTGAAATTCAAATGAGCCATTGGAACAGATAACTACAGCTGGAAATGTCTCACAAATCAATCATCCAAGGTGTGAGCGGAATTTCCAGGTTGGCTTCCTACATATTTTATTTTTGCAGCTTTCTTTGAAGTTGAAATCTCTTTTTATTTGTAACTCCCTTACCCTTGAGTATTTCTTCTTTTCTAAATATTCATTCATTCCCCATAATCCCTTTATTCCGTTCTATTTTCCAGTCGTGCCTCCCTCAATGCACTTTTCAGAAGTGCATTGTACTGAGGCCCATCTGGACACGTTACGCTTTTAGTTTTGTCCCCACAGTTATCTCCTGTTGGCAGTCAAGTAGCTGGAGTTTTTTTGAATTTTGCATAACAACCAGGTAGAAGACAAAAAAACCTTACAGGAGGCCACGGAGGTGGGCGCAGCTGCCCCCGCCTGCCTGGCGTTACCCCGGCGTGGGGTAACCGTCCCATGAAAAAGCAGCCGCCAGAGCAGCCACTGCAGCGTAGCTCGTTGCTACAAGTCTCACAAACTCATGCGAAAAGAGTTTCTTTGTGTGCCTGGACCTTCAGAAGAGCCCAATTCTGTAGACCGTATAGACATTGTAATATTTTAGTATTTCTAGTGTAGTTGCATTCCAGTTAATAAGCACTATACCAGAATGAATTTCTATGGGGAAACATAAAAAACATAAAAACAACTTAGTGCATCATGCATACTTGCTGAGACTTTTTTTTTTTTTTAAGTACAAAAATAATGCAATCCATGAAGCCTCAGAGGCATTCGGCTTCACTAATACTCATAAATTAGAACGAATAAACATGGCTTTTTAATTTTGTCCAATTGAAATATCTCATCAACCAGTAGTTTCCTTTTGAATGATGAAACACTGCACCGAAATAACTTCAGTGCTGCTATTTAAGGGAAAAATACGATCAGAGAACCAGGCAGAGCTCGCTATCAGTCCCATTTCTGCTCCAAGACGGTGTATCCCAGCCGGCAGCCCCCGCTGAGCTCCCAGGCCTCCCCACTTTTGCACTAAATGCAAGCCTTAAACGCCAGCTTTCCAGTGTTCCTGCCAGCGACCTCCCGGCCCTCCCTGCCTTTAATATATTAAGGAAAAATGTTGATAAAGCAACTAACCATTTTATTCAGTCCTTTCCTTCACTGCTGAAAAAAGGGCAACGGGACACAGCTATTTTGGTGGGGTTACCCAGCGGGCTAACGCGGCCAGCGCGGCTCATCCAGCACGAGGTGAAGTCCAGAGACACAGGGAGGCCGAGCACGTCTGTCTCAGCGTTGCTTCCCCGCAGCGGCCCCCCAAAAACTCAGGCGTGGATCCCGGCGGTCGCTGGCTGCTCATAGGATCGGCTGCTGGAAATAAGAAGGTTAAAAGTGCAGCTATGTGCAGTTATATTTCGATTTGGAAAAGCTAGATTTTTGGCAATACTCATTAAAAGATGAATTCAGCCAGTGTCCTTGAGACAGTTAATGAGATATGCTAATTTAAAATAAATAGGTCTGGTATGAATTCTTGATAAGAAAACATCTGCTTGGATCAGTTGCTTGCTTTCAAGGGAGGTAACTAGGTCTGAAGACAGCGAGATGTGATAAGGACTACACAGCCATCCTGAAGGCAACAGTTTCAAGGAACTAATTGTTTTTCAAGTTAGCCCTGAAAGAAATTTCTTCCATCTGACTTCTTTTAGATTTAAAGACTGAGAGAGAGAGGCCTGGGCCAGGAAGACAGTAAGTGAAGTGAAAAAAGGAGCTTAATCAGCCATGAAAACCGTCAGGGAGCAAAGCAGCACTGAGGCACTACATTTTTCCCAAAGAGCTTTAGGATATCTGGCAGCAAGACTGGATTTTGCCTGAAAGTCACCACCAGACGGAACCGAAAGTAAACATCACCTAAACAAGCGACAGAGCACTTAACCCTCCTTTCCACCCAGGCCGCGCAGTACGGGCCCCAAATGGTGCTGTCCTCCTCTGTGCACCCGGCCCACACGGGGATTTACCTCTCCCGCGCCTGGCAGCTGAAGCAGAATCACTCTTCAGTACAGATAGACATATAGGCTTGGGACTCACAGTAGCGGCAGGTTTTATTCTTTTTTCTTTTTTTAGACATACTCACCGTGATGTGCTATCGCATTTTTATAGAGACATCCGGATGTGCACCATCCCGCACAAGTCGTGGCTTAGATAACTCCTTGCAGAAGTCACAGAGCAGCAAAAGGTGGCAGGAGAAGGCTTACTTCTCCCTTGTAGCTAGTCTAAATAACATCCTCAGAAGGACAGCTATCTCCTGTTTAGTTCTCTTCTAAACAGCACAGAATACTATCTCCAAGAATCACAGAATCGCTGAGGTTGGAAGGGACCTCTGGAGATCATCTAGTCCAACCCCCCTGCTCAAGCAGGGTCACCTAGAGCACATTGCACAGGATTGCATCCAGGCGCGTTTTGAATATCTCCAGAGAAGGAGACTCCACCACCTCTCGGGGCAACCTGTTCCAGTGCTCTGTCACCCTCACAGTGAAAAAGTTTTTCCTCATGTTCAGATGGAAGTGTCTGTGTTTCAGTTTGTGCCCGTTGCCTCGCGTCCTGTCACTCGGCACCACTGAAAAGAGTCTGGTCCCATCCTCTCGACACCCTCCCTTCAGATACTTGTACACGTTGATAAGATCTCCTCTCAGCCTTCTCTTCTCCAGGCTAAACAGGCCCAGCTCTCTCAGCCTTTCCTCATAAGAGAGATGCTCCAGTCCCCTAATCATCTTTGTAGCCCTTCGCTGGGCTTGCTCCAGTAGTGCCACATCCCTCTTGTACTGGGGAGCCCAGAACTGGACGCAGTACTCCAGATGGGGCCTCACCAGGGCTGAGTAGAGGGGGAGAATCACCTCCCTCGACCTGCTGGCAACACTCTTCCTGATGCACCCCAGGATACCATTGGCCTTCTTGGCCACAAGGGCACATTGCTGCCTCATGCTTAACTTGGTGTCCACCAGCACTCCCAGGTCCTTCTCCRCAGAGCTGCTTTCCAGCAGGTCAACCCCCAACCTGTACTGGTGCATGGGGTTATTCCTCCCCAGGTGCAGGACCCTGCACTTGCCTTTGTTGAACTTCATGAGGTTCCTCTCTGCCCACCTCTCCAGCCTGTCCAGGTCTCTCTGAATGGCAGCACAGCCTTCTGGCGTATCAGGCACTCCTCCCAGTTTTGTATCGTCAGCAAACTTGCTGAGGGTGCACTCTGTGCCTTCAGCCAGGTCATTGATGAAGAAGTTGAACAAGACTGGACCCAGTACTGACCCCTGGGAGACACCGCTAGCTACAGGCCTCCAACTAGACTCTGTGCCACTGATCACAACTCTCTGAGCTCTGCCATTCAGCCAGTTCTCAATCCATCTCACTGTCCACTCATCTAACCCACACTTCCTGAGCTTGTCTATGAGGATGCTATGGGAGACAGAGGAGGACCACATATTGTCCAACACTGCAGAAGCAAAGCATCTTGGTACACGCAGCTCTGGCTATCAGATATAGTAACACTTATCTCCTATTGCTAAGTTTTTTGAGCTTTACGGTCACACAGCGACATAGTGTATGCACTACAAAATTTTCTAGAAATTTAGAGATGTAGCACTATATAGCACCATATGCTATTATGGGTTTTTAATTGTACAGAACATTCCCATGCAATGTCAAAGCCTACTAGGATATTTAATTCACTGTACTTAACAATATGAAATTAGGACTTAAATTCCCGTCCCCCACACCACTGCCTTCCAGTTGCACCACTACAGCCAGGGGTAGCCTGAGCTCAGCTCTGTCCCTGTGCCGGAGGCTAGGCAAGAGGAGGCGGCTGAGGTATTATTTGCAGAGCTATGATTTGCGTTTGCTGTCCTGCCTTAGGCTGAGGACGTATTCAGTAGTATGCTGGGATCCCAGGCATGGCTGGAAGATCCTACTGCATTTTGACATTCCCTCACCTCCAGCTACACTCGTTTTAGAGCCAGAACATCAATAACATGGTAAAAAGGAAATGCAAGTGGTCTGATCTCTTTCCTTTACATATTTGGATCGCTGAAATACAGATACCTCTAAAAAGGAACTGACAGAGTATTTGGCAAAAGCCTGACTGAAGGCACAGTACCTGTCTAATGGGTTTAGTGTCAATGAATGGCAGCTCTATCATGCAATCAGAATATCCTTGCAATAGCTTCATATTCTTCAACTTAAGAGCTAATAATTGTAGACAATTCTTAATTTCAGTTTCTCTCTCTGGTGTAATCTAATCAATCAAGAAGCTAAAATAGGTCATTTGACATGGAATATCCATTGTTGCTAATCCATTTTATAACAATTACATTATATACATTTTCCCTAAAACGTGTTGCTAAGGTGCAGTAATTTTTTTTACAGAGATTTTTATTATAAAATAATAACATAATTTACTATTACTATGGTCAGCCACATCATGTTACCTGATTACATTTTTCTCTCTTCTTCCCTAGATGCTCTGTTCAATACTGGTGCATATGTAGTCAGCATCATGCTGAGTCACTCAGCAAGTGAATCAGGTATTTTTATAGGCTAGAATTTTATGTTTGTGCTGAAAGCTTGCAGCTCCCAGTAATCTAAGCTTCAAATCCACTTTACTCATGCCTTTAATGCAGGGTTTGACCCCTGAGTTTATTTGTGACAATAAACTGAGAACTTTACAACAAATAGCATGCATGGAGGTACACTTGGTTAGCTGTAATTATAAAAGATGATTGCCTTCTCAGTTATTGCTCACTTCTGCAGATGGCAACTGGACTTCATGAATAAATGATCTATTCTAGTACAGCAAGTTCTATTACCTTGAATATTTCGTTCAAATGGTGTAAATACCAATATATGATACATGGAATTTAAGTAGAAATGTCCCAAATACTCTATATAATTAATGACTATCAAAACTGTAATGCTGGTTCCACACTCTGCTCTACTCAACATCTAAAATGGGAATATTTGAAAAGATTGCATTTGCACTTGGTTTAGAAGAGGATTTCGAATCAGGGCCAGATTTGGTATTAACAGGTAGTAACAGAGCTGTCATTAAGCCACTTGCCTTTTATTCAGAAAACCAGAGTCGTATCTCCAGTTGGTATAAATCAGTAAAACTTTACCAGCTTCATTATACATATCATTTATACCAGAAACTCCATCCCTACAAACATATCTCACACTTGAATGGCATGTGCTCAAAAGAAGAGAAAAAACCCAACCTTACAATGATTTACTGTAAGTTATCTAAGTCTGAACTTCATTGCATAAGGGACAACAGAAGTCAAATAACATTACAGTTGCTGGGTAAATCAATAGAGAAGGAAAATCCAGACCGCGTTACTCTTTCCATTGCATATATTGCTTTTTATGTCTTTAATAAGATGGGCTAATAGGCAATCATTAGTATGTTTATCTACTTACCAGTGGGTCTATTGTTTATAACCTCAAGATTCACTTTGAGCAATGCCCTTGTCCTCGTTCCCCTTTACTCCTACGCATTGATTCAAAGGGTCCACTCGCACTTTCAAATGTGTTGCATGAGTGCTAACGAAGCACACCACAAAATGTTGCTTTTCTGATGCTTGTGCCTTCCTTAACCACCTTTATGAACATGCCACTCGCTGCTGTAAAACAGCTTAATCGACTGCATACATCACGCTGGGAGCTGGCTGGGAGGTTCTTCATTAACTGCGATCTGGATAGAAGTGAAGACCAGCTGCCTGGAAGCCTTCGGGAGACCTGGCGCTTTCACTGCCCACTTTTGTCACTTAAGCTTCTGACATTATGATTAGTAAATATTAATAGTGTTACTGGTGTACCTGGAACACCAGGCAGAGATTGGAGCTCTGCTGTCCAACGCACTACACGGTCACAACAAGAGACCACGCTGCTTTTGCAGGTTGGCGTCGAAGCAGGCGACCCGTGTAGGGGAAGGGGAAGACCCGTGACGGGGCAGGCAGCGAGGGGAGCCTGCGGAAAGCCTGCGGCCGAGTGAAGAACTTTACCCCAATATCCCGAATTATAAGCTTAACCGTAAGGACACCCTTGTGTCCCTCTATTTCCTTACTGAACAGCTAAGGATTTACACATCAGGCTGGGTTGCTCTGCACAATAAATACCTCGGAAGCCAGATCGCATCTTTCAGCACTATTTCTAAGCGACTAATCTACGATCACTAATCCTTGAAGATACCTGTGACACACGGACATTTGGCAAATCATGGTAGTGCCTGTGATGTCCTAATACACTGACATACTTATGTACATTTTTATGTCTTTTTGTGATGCATCTTAGGGATATGATTTTTCCTTTTTGCCGTAATCAGTCAAACAGAGATCTGGTACCTTTCCGCAGACAGAAGTAATACACTGACATAGCTCGACTGCAATATATTAAAATTTAAATTACCCTCTAGTCTGCTGTACAAATCATATTAACTGTTCCTAAATATACAAAAAAGGTAGTACAATAAAATTCAAGGAATGATACATCACTGAGGTTCTTCCATATTTCATAAAGAAAAGATTGGATAAAGGTCTGAAACTTACTTACCAAATGTTTATAAATGCTAAGACAATCAAAAAAAATCAGTATAATATTCTAAATTAAGAAGCCATTTCTCTCTGACATTTCATTTGGCAGCTCTAACCACAACCTGGGTAGAAATCAATTTGCAGTAACTATAAATTGCTATTTAATTTGGGGGCATGCACAGATTAATTGAAAAGAAGCGTTAAAAGTCGACAAGCCAGAGTCACATCTAGTATCTTAAGTTTCCCATGGCAAGCCCACGATGATCCAAGGATCAAACTGTAGCGTCTTTGTGTTCTAGTAATTAAGTGTACAGTGTCAGCAAAGACTAATTTTATTCACATTGTCAGTGCCTGCAAAAGACAACTGCACAAGACCTTATACTGAGATACATGTGTGAATTCATTTCTGTAATGGCCCAGGAGAGGTTCTGCAGATTTCTGTTCCTTTCTTGGACACTCTTATATCCAAAAGAAGGTGCATATTTCATTACATAAACATTATCCTTGTCCAATTGCCTGTGGCCTTTCTATTCCAATAATTTCAGCAACCGTATATAGAACATGAGATCAGTCCCCAGGCATTTTGCCTAAAGCATACCTATTTAAATAGATAAAATGGTGAATTGTGTATTTGTGGAATTTTTGTTACAGTCTGTCTGCATGTAACTATGTTGGGGATTATTTGTCGGTTTTTGTTTTTTCCCTACAAAAGGTCACACTGAAATGTATTTTACAGCTCAAACCCTAATTTCTCTGAGTCTTTTTGAAACTTAATCAAAAATCATCAGTGTTGGCTTTAGTTTTGGGTAGATAGTCAATAAGCTGTTGGGAGATCCCTAAGGTTGTGGGATACATGGAATCCCATGCTAAAAAATTCTTACTACACTGAAGCTATTGGAATAGGTAGCTTCTGATTACATGTAAGCAACTACATTTACTTCTCTGAATCCTATTAAGTTACTTTTTGGCAGAAAAAAAACCAAGGTTCACAAATATAGTCCAAGAAAAATGCTTTGCTTGTGGAATGGGCAAGGTGGTATGACATGTCAGATGCTCTAAAAACATTTTTCTCAGAGGCTCTCCAGTTCATCCAGCATCTCTCCTCAGGCAAATACTTGCTCTTTCACATGCTCAGTGTATTTTCAATGTATTTACTGAAAATGCACATAAGACAGTTGCTTGCTATACTGTGTTGCCTTATTATAATCAACCTCAGCTATACAAAATCACTTTATTAAGGAGCAGATTTCCCAGTGTTTCATGGGAGTGTCTTGATGCATATCCACCTCTAACACATGGCTTGCATCACAGGGGCGAAGGAAAATTGCAAAAAGCTGGCAGGACATCTCCTGTGTTGGCATCATTACTAGAGTTTTTTTCAAAGTTTGAATTAACAAACCACAATACGGCAGCACAAAAAAAGAAAAGAATCATGGCTTGAACCTGCCAGATGGAATATGAAGACAGCTCAGGAGAACTTGCCAAAAAAATCTGTGTCTGTCTGTGTGTGTTTGTGTGCATAAGTGTGTGTGTGTGTGTGTGTGTGTGTGCACGAATCCTCTATAAATTGAAGGAATCTCTTCAAATTCCTCCACTTCGAGAACCTTCAAATCAAATGTACTCTCAGTTGCCAACACCAAGAAAAATATACCATTATACATATTCATATGCATTTTAGTTTTATGCAGCTACTTTTACAGACTCTTTCCTGTAAATGTAATGCACTTTTCTTTTTCTAAATTACACAAAGCTGATCCCAATTTTGACATATGTATTCCCATTTGTAACTGTCTGATGAAGGGTATGGATGAATGCTTTTAAGTCGATACATTAGCTGCAAGCTTTTCACTTGACTATTAGCTGGCTGTTTGTAATTGGTCAGCTAGTCATATGACATTATTTACATTTTAATTGCAGGAATAAAACTTTTTAGGATAGTGGAATACTGAACAAATAACTATCTCATTCTCACACAAAGAAATCATCGTATATGAAAGATTAATAAACTCATTACACAAATATTAATGAAAAGGGAATCAAATACTCCAAGTTCTTCTATAATATATACAAACCTAAGCCTCCTTTGGCATTAATCTGCATAACTCCAGYAACTGCTAGGAAGCTACAGCAGTTTACGCAAGCTAAGAATCTGAACTTTGCTTCTTGTGTCTCCACTGTATTCTCCCATTGTCATGGCCTTTTTACCTTGCATAAATATGTGTTAATGAACTTTAATTAAGCATAATTGCATCAAGCATCATAGTTATTCTACTYGCACACAGTTATTCTACTCACATGTACAAAGACCCAGCTCCTTTGGACTTTTGTTAATGGCACTAGTTCACATAAAGAGCAAAGCAATATTGCCAGGTCTGATACTAGAACCTTTTTGGGATGATTAGGAAATTTAGTCTTGTCCTGAAGCTGAATGAAAGTCAAAAATCTTAAAACTTTTCAAAAACGGAGATACATCTAAATGTATACATGATACAATACTGAAACAGGACACATCAGAAATGTACATTAGAACAAATAACGGAAACAAATGACAAAAAAGGTGAAAGACTTTTTCCAATGGATTAGGTTTTGGCCAGCACCAGCAATAATCTTCTCCGATCTCATTTGGTCATAAATAAGTAAATATACTATTTTTAACAGGTGTAAACACTGTACAGGCTGTAAGACAAACTCTTGGCTGCCAAAATACTTGCTCTTACGAGTTTGGGTGGGCAGGAGGCAGTGCTAAGACATCTTTTGACCCTTTGCGCTCCACAATTATCTCGGATCAGCTTGGGCTTTCTGGCAGGGAGCCATCTCTGGTCCAATCTAATGTGCTTTTGCACCAGTAAATGACTTCATAGCCGAGTGCTTTTGTTGTAATTGGTACCCCAATAACTGAAGCAAATAAGAGAGTGTTTTGAGCTGGCTTTGTTGACTCAGAATTACCTGTTGGCAAGAAAACCCCGACTGCTGGGTTAGAGCAGTTTTGAAGCTGTAGAAATGAGCCTTAGCAGGAACTGTTCACCTTTGGCCTGCAATTAAGCATACAAGAGCCTCCTAATGACTTCCGTTTCTATTTATATTATTAAGTGCAATGATTCTATGTTACAAAAGGGGTGCTGCGCTGCACTGCAGTTCCGCACAGGGCTTACTCAGTTTATATCTGCTCTCATGCTCTCAGATGTGGATTAACTAGAAGTAGGGATGTTTCTGCAGAGCACAGCTTCAGCAGAACCAGCAAGTGAATTAATCACTGCAGCAACATAATGTAACTTGGCGCAACTGTATTATAATGTTGCATTCTTGTGCTATGGTTAAGGCCTGTCAGCAATTTCATTATCAACTACTATTTTTAGCTGCTTGTAACTTTTGTAAAAATAATAAAAGCATTTACAGTGGAAGCTTAATCTGACCACTTTTTCCTGGCCAGGAAATGTAAAGATATATATTCTGTGTATGTATGGCAGTTCAAATAGTTTCTTCATCTACATAAAAATATCTGCTGATTTGCATTTCCTTATTTCCTTTTCTGTTATTTACTGTTATTCTCAAATATATTCTAATAAAGCTGCAATTTACTGCAAAACTTTAATAGTGACCCAGTAGTATTAATGTACTATAATGTTATACGTGGTCTCTATAAAGCTGAAAACTCACAGAGTGCATTATAGACTGTGATATAGATGATATTAAGCTGATGGTTATTGATGAAGACTTTCCCCTTGGCTTCACAGGTGAGGTATGTAGCATGGTAGCCCTAGCCATCAGTAAGTAAAGTTTTGTTGCATCGATAAATAAGAAGGATCTGATTCCTCTCTCACAAAAATGCTATGTAAATCCAGGTTAATTCTCTGAAGAGCTTTTAGGCTTTTAGCATCTAAACCGATTAAGAGCCCCACTTTCCATTTGTTTTTTAAACAAAGTAATTGTTATTATCCATTATCCTGCTATATAGCAAATTCTGTGATGAATTGCAGCTATRGAAATCCAAAACAACTTAATGGATCTTGGTGGACTTCTCTTGCCTCACACTGGTGTAGCTGAGCACAGTTTGGCCTCCCCACCTTGAAGATGTAAATGATAAAAGATATTTTTCATGTGACAGTTCAGACCACCAAAACTAAAGCCAATTGACGACTTGTGCACCTGGACAGAATTCATCTATATATTGTTTTCTAAACAAAGGCTTGCTTTTAAAGGTAGCAATTACAGGTAATTGCACCTCTAATACTGATACGTAGCTCAATTATAAAGCACTTCCCTAAGAACTGAGAAAAGAAATACACGGAATAGCCTACTTCTTACTTGCTAACAGATTTGTTTATTTATTTATTTAGAGATTTCTACACCTGCCTAAGTTGACTTCCTAATGGCCTGCTCTAATGCAATACTCATGGGAATGTTTATTAATGGTTACTTAATTACAGTGTCCCAAAGATCATTATAAAAGCAAGAAACTAGGGTAATTACATTAAAAGCTAAATACTGAGTTTATGTTTGACGATATCTAAACATGCAAAATCTGCTCAAAACCAGAAGTTTCACAAGTCAGAATATCACAAGTCAGCACATTTATGTGAATATTTTTTACTGAAGCAACTTCCAAGCCTAGGTCACCTCAAGTGAGCTGCATTAACTGGCATATCTCTAAGTTAAAAACACCCCAAAGAGGAGACTTTCCAACAACAATAAACACAGCAGCAGGTTAGCGGTAGCCTGCGGCGGCATCAGTTTGCGCTAAGGCATCAGTTCTGACTTGTTACTGGCCTGCAGGCCCAAGGCGGACTTCCCTTTTAGCAAAGCTTCTTCTACTTATTAATCTTTCTGCCATCACTTTACAAGCAATGGTAAGTTTATCTCGCCAGTTTATTCCTCAGATTTTCGCAACCATGGTTATCGCTGAAAGTTTCCCCACCTTTGGTGTGGCTTTTTCGGAGCTGCTCCTCCCTACTGCAGGGTGGATGGACCCCTGCGGGTGGCCGCAAGGGAGATGTAACCTACTCAAAGTCGGCTGAGTTGACACTTGAAGCACAAGATTAATTTCGAGCTCCCCGTTGCCCCACGCTCTCACTAAGCAGAGGGCGCTCTGTGACTTTGTAATAACGTCAATGATTGGGAAAGAGGAAGGAAGTGAAAATTTGGGGGACACAGTGAATGCTTTTTTTGTGCTATTATGAGCTCACTCTGTGCCTCTTTACTAAGTTTATAATTCCARCATGAAAGGTTTGGGTTGTTTTTTTTAACCTCTGTGATATTTTTTACTGCCCTGCTGGCGTGAAGCTCCAAAAGCTGGAAGGACACACCTGGCCATCAAGACATTCCACTGTTCAAACACAAATTGAGTAAGCAAGAGTCAACTGAATTTACCATCAAATCGTACTGCAAGAGTCAGGGACTCACATGTYCATGACAACAAGGGCAGGACCTGAAAACTATCTGTATTTACCCTTGGGTATTTTCAGCAGTTTGGACTGAGAAGCCTGGAGGAAGCTGTCTTCCTAAACACGATTAGATACCACCAAAGCCAGAAAAGTGGGAGAAAAAAAAAGAACAAAAAAACAAGGCATGTTCTTATGCAACATTGGCGGAAGGTATCCGAAAGTTAACGCGGAGAGGCAGCGGGAGCGCACGTGCCAGCGCCAGGAGGGAAGCCCTGGCCGGAGACGCCTGCTGCCGGCCCTGCCGCTCGCTTGCAGCCTCGGCTCGCAGCACTGGCCGCGCGGAGAGGAGGAGCCGGGGCCGACGGCAGCCGCGGCGCGGCAGGCTCAGTGCCGGAGAGCTGAAACCAGCGGCGGCGGTGGCGGCAGGGCGTTTCGTCCCTGTTAGGCGTTCGGGCGTTCCCGGCACGGCTTTTTTTCCTACACTAAAATCACTGAGAGCAGTTACAAAATCTTGCAAGCGGGTTTTAGGAAACTGCTGAATCTGCGTCAGCAGGAAAAAGCGTCGCTTTGAGCAAAGCTGCATACGGAGACAGCTCCCACACCACTAGCGTTGGAGGTGCCTGCGCGAGCGCGACGGCGGAGCGGCACCCGACGGCTACGGCAGGGAGCCGGCAGCCTGGGGCGTGCTGCCCTTCCTGCGGAGGGTGACGAGCTGTACGAGCGCGTTTTATCCAGGGAGAGCACGAACAGGCACCCGCTGCATTGGCAGCCGTGTGCATCTGCAGGACTTTTTCACCCAAGTAACTAACACAGACTCTAATTCACAGTGTTCTCAGAATTTCATCACGGTAGCATGTTTTGCATTACATTATGAAACTATCCTAATAGGAAAAGCAGGACTACTTTTTCTCCCCTGCAGGAACCTCAGCTCCCACACCATAAACGATTCTTCCATCCAGAGATGGAATCGGTTTTAAGACACCACAACTAAAAACCCCTCCTCGCGCTGAAGGCGTTCATCGCCAGGCCTGGGGACAGGGCCCAGGGGCAGCGCCCGCGCCGTCCTTCCCACCGGCGCTCTCCCAAGCGTCCAGCCCATTCCTGCCGGCAGGTCACAGCCCTGCCCCTGTGCTCCCTGGCGTGAACCAGCTCCCTTTTGAAACCATTTTCACTTTTTGTCAGCATGATAACCGTGTGGCAATTTAATGCAATTTAATGTAATGATTATGTAATTTAATCACCTGTTGTGGAAAAGAGCATCTCCTTGTAGAAACCGTTGCCTAATATTTTCATTGGGAAACGTATTTCTCCAGGTCGGGATCTCCTAAAATCTCCACCTGGAGAGGCAGCAAACAATTCCTTACTCCCAACTCGCCTCCCCATCACGCTTACAATGTCACAGGCCCCCGCTATGTCTTACCGTGGTCCCCAGCCTTCCGGCCCCGAGCGCCCTGGTCCGGTCGGTGTTTTCTGCGGCCGAGGGCCGCTCCGTGCCGACGGTCGCTCTCGTGGCTTCTTGCTGCCTTGTCGAGGTCTCGCGCAGCCGCACGCAGGGAGGGCGAGCAGCATCACGTACAGCAAACGTATTCGCCGCAAATCTGCACGGCAGCATCACGATATACGCGGTTTTGTCCTCTTTCTCTCTCAAAAACAGCAGTCGGACTATTCCGCTTCAGGAAAGAGCTACCACAGGGTTCCTCCGGGTTTGGTGCGGTTTGCTTTCCCCGGGGCTCTCGGTCGGGCCGCCGGACTCGGCAGCGGGGCAGAGGAACGGGGCCCCCGGCGGCAGCGTCCGAACGCCGCTCGCCCAGCGCCGCGCCGGAACCGCGCGACCTCCTCCCGGCCCAGGAGGGGAAACCCTCGCAGGAGAAAGTCCCCCTTGGGCCRGTAAGCAAAGAAACAGCTCCCGGGCGGGAGGCGCACGAGGCAGAGGAGCCGGCAGCAGGCGGCGAGGTCCCGGGCCGGCGGCCGTGGGGCCGCGCTCAAACCGCTCTGCCCTGGCGCTCTCCTGCGGGGAGAAACACCGGGAAACACAGATGCACGCGCATACAGCGAGGGAGGTCTATCACTATTAATGAAACCCTTGCCGATGGGCGAGGGTTAGCGCCGTCCAGGTGCCCCTCGGAGGGGCAGCGCAACCCCAAAACTGCCCCTTCGGAGAAGAGGGCCACGGCATCGCTGCAGCGAAGCGCCGGCGTACGCGGAGGAGAAAATTCGGGCCACGGGGGGACGCTTGTACCTGCCTTCGCGGGCCGAGCACAAGCCCCAGCCTCCTTTGAGCAGTGCTGAACCAAGGTAAACAAATGCATTATTTAAGTCCAACTGCCAGTACTGRGGCAATCCCCCTAAGTTCCTACGAAGGGAAAATCTCGGAAACGGTACCTCTGATTTCACACTTTAACGAGAGCGCTGTACGGGTTTCAGGCGACTGGGTTTTAAAACATCAAGAAAACGCTCCTCTCCCTTGTTTGTCATACATGAGCCTAATGTGATCTGAACAAGAGGAGCTATTAAACCTGCCAACCAATACATTTGTTATTACAGAGGGGAAATATTAAAGAGAGATATTATAAAGCGATAATATACGACAGAGAGACTTACAGCTATTAAACCTGGTGTGTAATGGGGGGGGAACGGGATACGTGTCAGGGATTGTTTTTTCAGCCCCTCAGCGAACGCGGCCGTACTCAGCTCTGCGAGGAGAGGGACTAGCGGTACGTGGAGCCAGGGTCCTCAGCGCAGTTTCATAGTTCCCTGATAATAGCACAAGGCCTGAAAAGGAGTTTTGTTCCCAGCGTAAGAGGAAATCGGTTCCCTGGCCGTGCTCTGTCGCAGCGCCTCTCGGACGCATCATCTCGCATCCGCTCCTCCGGCGGCTCCGGTGCGCCGGGCGGGTTTCCGCGCCGCCTCGTGGGGGCACGTAATCACCATTAAATTCCTCGCTCGCCCGGCTCTGGTTTTTACATGGCTTTTCTAATAATAATTGGATCAGCTGAGAATTGAGTCTTTTTTCCCTGTCTTTTCTAGTAATCAGACTCTCTCGCTCTCTCTCTTTTTCTTCCCCCGGAGTGAATCCCCTGGAGATGGTGAAGGTTTTCTGTTGTGGTTTCTGCTTCCATGTAAGCTTTGAACAGTTGCTGGCGAGTTAGCTCTGACAGGTGTTAAAATATCTTGGAGCAGGCTGAACATTCGTATTGATTAACTAATACACGGACAGAGGTTTTTTAGAGCTGATTGTTTTTCACTAAGCATTTTAGAAGGAAGTGGAGAAAATGTGCTACATTATCAATTTCTTTCTAATCTATTTTCATGTACTATACTCCGTGTTCATCTAGTTTAACTACTAAGCTGTCAAAGACCAGAAAATAGTGCAGAATGTACTTATGCACTTATTCAGAAGACTGAATCTCTCTCTTTATTGCTGCTGTTTATTCATAACATAATTAGGCAGAAATAACGGTTTCAGTAAAACTTATAAACTCCTGGGACAGTCCTAATTCATTGACGGATATTTTTCAGCTGGCTTGTCTGTCAGAAATGGCTTTTCAAAATAGAGCGCCTTCGAATTTGCAATTGTCAGTGTCCCTTCACCTCACCATTACTGTTAAGTAGTATTAATACATTTATCTGGTAAGCCAAATACACGATTTGCTGTGTTTTGTACTTCACTTGTGACACCGTTTTCAGTGAAACTGCTCAGTGTACAAAGAATGCAAGACGAGACCCTTTGAGAAGACAAAGCTGAAATTAATTTATCTCAAAAGCTTCAGCGCTGCCTAAAATGCACAGGTGACACAACAACCCAGGAAGGCCACATCCTTTTATTGAAGTGAGGTCCATCTTGGTTTAAAAATATGAGACTTAACAGTGCTGAAAATGCTTGTTTTGGGTATTAAAAAGTGAATTTTAAATGGTTTGGTGAAAAAATAGTCCGTAGCTAGCCTCTCAGTTTGGATTCAGAGCTACAGACTTCAAAATCTAAGATATTTAGATGACTTTTGCCCATAACAGGGACAAATTTTTCTAGAGACTAAAATTCTAGAGTTTCAGGGCCACTCAGATGCAGGCATAACATTTCCAGAGCTACCTCCTTCAAAAAATGCTGCATATCCATTTCTAAGAAAATGCATATTCTCTTCTCCGATATGCCAGCACTTGCCTCTAATGTAACAGCCAATTCCTATTTGAATTGCTGACATAAAATGTACATGTATTGCGTGGTATAAAAAAGACAGCGAGTCATCACCAGATAAAACATCTCTCCAGTTTTTTTTTGACTTCTAGAATACCTAGTGCCTGGGTCAAAGGCACCAGCAGCCAACGCACAGCGTCTTCTCCCCAAATGCTCTGAGGCCAAGAAAAAGTCTCATTTTACGTGCAATATGTCTCCAGTGAGTCCCTCACTAGATGGTGGGTAATATCTGTCTTTTCAGGAAGAGCTTACCTTTCCCCTGGTGTGCGGAGCTCAGCTCTGACCAGTGGAGACGAAGGCTTTTCCTTCCAGGGGAAGGCAAAAGACCAAAGGTGATTTTAAGCTGCTTCAGCACTGTGCATTACTAACACCGATTTCAACTAGTTCTCAACACATTCTGCAAAACAACTGTTCTCTTATCTTAAGGACTAATAAATCCAAAAGCTTTTCCTACCTTTCCTTTATTTTTCTTTAATATTACTGAGTTCTTCTTATACTCTAAGTATGCCTCCTAACTCAAATTAGCGGTTTGACTCATTTGTGTAATGAAGTGAACAGTTCTTAAATTTAAAGATTAGTAATTAATTTTTAACTCAGGAACATTAAAGTAAGAAGAGATTGGTAACAGGCCTTTTTTTAGCCCATGGTGTAGTTTCAGACCACCTTTAAATTTGTTTTTGAATATTTGGGTTTTCCTCTTTTTAGGACTGATTGAAAATGCTTCAGTGAGCTTATACAAACCATACAGAATATTGTCTTCATTAATGCAGGGAATAGATGTATGAGAGTTATGCTAATGTCATTGCAACAAAGCGCTACCTGACTATTTTTTTCCACTTCGTTTTATGCAGATCCAGTAAAGCGGCAGTAAGAGTCATTAAATGAGCTACCACCATGACCGCTAACTAATTAGGAGCTTTTAAGACATAAGGGAGGAATCAGTAAAGACTCCTGGCTGGACCTGTGTTTCACTTGTGTGTGACAGCAATAGGGAAAATTCTGCTCTTACTTAGGCAGTTTAAGCCTTGAGAAATATTACTGAAGTCAGTCAAACTCCTCTAGATTTACATTGCTGTAACAGATTTTACGGTCTCTCTTTCCTTTTCCCATCTACTATCAAACGGGCAAAAGTCAGTCTTAGCATGAACTTACCTCCTAGACTTTCGAGTTCTATTAAGCAGAAGCTTACACAAAGCCTTAAAAAGAGAAGCCAACAATCTACAAGGATAAAAAAGATAATTCAACGGGTGTTTGCACCACGCAGGCATTTATTTTATTCACTTGAATTTTTAAAAAAACAGACTGCACATTAGAATACAAAGACCTTTCCAGTTTGTAAAGCATAATAAAATCATGTCAAAGAAAAAGGATGAGATGACAATGTCAGAAGCAGCCCTTTGTTTTTATTTCCTTATATATTCAGTGCATTTAGTTTTTCCAGTTAAGCATTAAATGGGTGTACTGCTTTTCAGAAATCCTTCACTTATTTTTACATCAGTTGAAGTTTGATGCTCTTAACACAATTTGTGGTAATTTTGCTAATACTAAGCTTTACTGCATTACCCTGCAGGTCTTTTGTCAAGTATGAGGAACCATTTGCACAATTTCCTCTAGAATTTTCAAAAATAGAATATAAATATGTTTCCCACTTGAAAATAAAAGAAAACAGTATAAATAAAAAAAACAGTAAACCTACTCAGGATGTAGCAAGACCCTCAGTTAATCCCCATCTGCAAATAAATAATTCTGCAGTGTAGCCTGGTCTCTGAACAGGACCCCAGCGGTGGTCCTGCAGTCCAGAGAACAGTTGGAGCTGCAAGGCTACATACAGCTCCCAAACTAATCCGCAATTTAGGACAAACATATCTTCTAGCACCTTTCCATTTCCCCACTCACCTTTCAGGAAGCATCTGGGCCATCTGCTTTGCTCTGGATCAGTAGGGACACACCGTTTGGACCACATTTGGATGTTTTTGCTCACATCTTGTTTCAAGTGTGTATCTTCAGCCATCATGTGGTAAAGGCCACCAAAGATGCTTCTCCAGTGCATGGGTGCTCTCTGGGAAAGGCTGGAGACACCTTTTTAGTGGTCTTTCTGTAGCAGGTGGACCTACAGTGTCCCTCTCCCAAGTCCGCCGTTGTCCAGGCTGTCCCTTCGCTGCCAAAGCCTCCCCAAAGAGCACCCCTCGCTTGCGACGTCATTGGGAGACACCTCTACAGACAGCCAAGAGGTCCCTGGCCTATGGCTTAAAAACACATACCAGAGCCCAACCAGACTGAAGATTTTCCTCGTAGTCCTGTCATGAGGAGTAAGAGATGCTGAACTGGACCAGTAATCCCTACTTTACTGAGCTGATGATTATGCAGATCTTTTACAGTAGACAAATCTGTATCTTAATGATCAACAATTAGGTTGAAGTTTATTTCTTATTTTTCAAAAATATTCTCTTTTCAAAATGATCATCATGAGATAGTCCACATTTGTGCATTTTAATATTAGGAAAATGACTGTGATCATTTTAATTTAATTAATTGAAATGCACAAACACCTACCTTCATGCTAATGATCTTGGCATTTAGGAATAGCAGTGAATGACTGCAGGTTATTAGATATGTCCAGCAAAACAGTGTCTGCAACTTACATCTTTGGGTTTGTAATTCACTGAAGGATTCTCACTTTCCCAACTGGGTCTAATTATGACAGTGATGTTATCATATCCTTCCATTGTTTTTACATTTACTTTTCAGGAGAAGGACCTGGGAAAAAGGTCTGAGCTACCTACATGCATTGCAAAGAGTGTGTGTGTGTGTGTGTGTCTCTACATGAGAGAGAGAAACAGTTCTATACATCTACTAAAAACCTTTCAATGGGTAATTTAAAGGTGAAATTACAAATAGGAGAAGATTTTGGAAGTCCCTAGAACATTCTCTGCATTTAAAAAAAGAAGTTTTTATTCATAGGAAAGTGTGAAAATGTTTACTTCTACTTTATATTCTTTTGCATCTGTTTGTCCCCAGAGAGATTTGTCCTGAGTCAGATCATCATAAACCTTTGCCATGTAGATGACAGCTCCTTGCTTTACAACACTGCAAATCAAGATTAACTGAGCTTAGACAAGGAGGAAAAAAATGCTTATTTGTTTTTCTATCAAGATAGTTTCTTTGTTCTTGGCCCTCAATGCCCCTGTTTTTTGGATTTTCATTGCAGTTCTTTCATACTTTATCCTAATCATCTTTTTTATTTCAGACTACATGGATGCCTCAGAGAAATCATTTCTGCTGGAGAGAAGTTGTCCTAGGCCCTTCGCTACTGTTCACCAATAGGTGTTATTATCTCATAACTGGGCATTATCAGAAAGCCAGTTTTCACTAGACTGTCCTGATATTTCACCATTTTAAAAAAAGACAGGTTATTACCCATAGCCAGGGCTTTCTGCTCCCTGCACTATTTTCTTGATGTTCATTCTGTATTTCTGTACATTCCCCCTGAGCATTGAACTGGAAAATAAAACTGAAGCTATTATTCCTCTCTATAAAAATAAAAATCTCACATGCTGAGCACTCATCCTACTTTCATAACTCTCCTTTGGTTTTCCTACGTTATGTGACTGGGTGCAAGAGAACAGCTCAATTATCTATTGGACATGGGCACTAATGAGGCCCAGTGCACTCTGAGCTAATTGGAAGGAGAAGCCCAACGTTTTAATGATTGCAGTCTTAATATAGCTAATAATCAGGATGGCAGCAGAGTTAGCTGGTGCCACTCTTTCTATGCTTCCCATTTTGCCCATTCTGGCATGTAGATTCTTCCTTATTGTTACTTGGGGCTGACTGCACTGCTAATGAATGTGATTTCTCTAGGTTAGATGTTTATGAAAATGTCATGCCACTATATGCAAGATATGGTCCCTGAAATGACCCTTATTCTGAGCAAAATTGTTTGGTCTGAGGAATTAGTAAACAGAAAGACTAATAGGCAAGTGAATCCGTCGTGATACTCCAAATTGTCTTGGTCACACAGAGCTCTTAGAATAATTGTTGCTCTGTCTTCTTTGATTTTTCTTGCAACTCTTGGAGCCATGCAATTAGTGGCAATATGAACATTAATTGACCTAACCACTGAATCAGAAAGGCATCCCCTGGAGAATGACCTTAAGAGTGACAACCCTGGAGGAAAAACTCTGACATTTCTAGTTTGTGTTTCCACAAGCAGGTAAGCAAATGAATGAAAATTGGACTGTGTCACCAAGTGTAGAAGTCCCATTAACAAGCCCTAGGGAAATATTTTCTAGGACCAACAGCAAGTGTGTTTTATGTGGTAAGCAAGCCGTCGGTCTGGTGAATTGATGGTTTTCATGCATAGTCAGGACGATCCTCTGTTTACACACTGCTATGCTGTGTACCATTCCCAGCTGTGCTTTAATACCTCCAGAAACACAATCTGTAACCATTCTGCTCCAGAGGAAAATGCTTGCTCCTTCTCTGAAGCACAGTGGCTTTTGTTTATGGGTAAAAAAGGGTGTTATTAATCCCTGCAGTTTTTACAGGCTGGAAATTCTGACACAAACTTTTATAACTAAACTTGCAGAGAAGAAAGAAGAAAACGGGCCACGAGTAGGAAATAGCACTCCCCACCCTGCATTTCCTATGCATGGCAGTTCCCACTTACTCCTCTTTGCTTAGACTTAAAATGCAGCATTTAAAAGGAAGAGGGAAGTCCACTGCGTATCTCTGCAGGGGGACAAACTGTACCCCTTCCCAGTGGCGTTTCAGAATCAGTCCCTCGCATTAACAGACAATATCTGTTCAGCTTCAGCCACTTGCACAAGGAAAGAAAAGCACTTGAAATACTTTCACAGAAATCCTATCAAAATATCACAGGATTGCATCACTGTGACATCAATGCAGTACGCTAATTTAAAGATAATACTGTTTCTGACCCACCCATAAGGAAGAAAAGAGATCAAGTTCAGAAACTCCCTTCTTATGCTTGAAAAACATTTTGTTTTCGCCCCAAAGTATACATTCATCTGTCTGTTTTCTTGGCACACAAATGCAATTATTAGATAAGATGACTGCACACAGGGAGTTTATGGAATCAAAAGTACACTAAAGCAGTGAGAGCAAAATCCAGTGTTCAAGGTTAGTTCTCAGCCTCCATTTTTCTGTTACTTACTATCAACCCTAGATTTCAATTGTCTTTAACTATTAGCATGTCACCTTTTCTAGAGGCAGCCTGGGGTATTTTCAATGCTTGCTTTATAATTGAGCTGAACTAATAAAGGGGATTTATTGAGAAATTCCAGGCTATTGGTCTGAAGATGGCATCCACTGAGCATCAAACAGCACCGCACTCTTTCCTCCCTTTACCCCTTTTCCGACACATGCAGCGCCTGGCCTGGGGAATTTGTCCTTTACACCACAACCATCTGATGTGTCCACCTGAATGTGAGTTTTCACACTAACCAGGAGAGAGAGAGGCTAAACTGCAACCTCTCTAAAGCACCTGGCTTTTGTAATATAACGTAGAGATAAATAAACTCCACTGTTAAGTTCTACTTGGACTGCAAGATTCTGTCAACCAAATTCCCTTGTTTTTTATCTTCAGAAAGTTCTCATCATCAACCTTTAACAAAACAGATTTTCAGGACCACCTTGAAAAAAAAAAAGAAGAAATATATATATGTGTGTGTGTGTGTGTGTGTATAAGTGTGGGTTTATAGATATACATATATACACACACACACGCATATATATATATATATATGCGCACACACACACACACCCTGTGTTTTATTTGAAATATGTATTAGCACAGCATGTGACTTAACAAACTTCTTGTGACTATCCAAAACAGTCCCCCAAGATCTTGGCTAAAGGGATTGTGCCTCGCCAAACACTTGGTGCGATAGAGCTGAGATAGCTTAAAAACCAGGGGAGTTAGGTGACAGTCTGACTGGACAAGCTCACTTCAAAGAACAAAATCCTTTTCTTCAGGGTCATCAGGCTGCAAACCAAAGGCCAGTTTACTAAAGTCATGGTAAAAAAACCCCCAACAATTTAAAAGGCTACACTAGCCTCCAAAACAGACATTCAGAAACATTATCAGTCTGTGCTTTCTCCTCACCTCTTTTTGTTTTTTTCTCTAGCAGTTCTCAAGACATGGGAGCAGGAAAGTTGTAGTCCCTGAGACCGGGATCAGCTGCTAGAGTAGCCTAGGGAGTGAGGCAGTGCCCACTGGTTGCTCATAGCCTTGAAAAGCTGCACATTAGTCAGGAAAAGTGAGATCTCATTACAGCCCACCCTGCCCTTGATGGCAAGGAGGAAAGCAGGCATGCGCGAGGCGAGGACGTGCTCTGCAGCCCTTCTCCTGAGCTCAGGAGCCCCAGCCTGGCATGAACGGCAAGGTAGCAGCACAGAATCAGCATTTGCACTACTGTCCAATGTGCATTTTTCAGAAGTGGGAAGAAAAACATAACCTCTTGATTCAGCCTTAGTAAAGAAGAAGTGAAAACTGAAACAGTCCCCCAAGTTATGGAAACTGTTAATGCTTTATTGCCTGGTAAAGTACAAAGAAAAGGTCCAGCATGGTGTAACTAAGAATGGGCCATGGGTCAGTCACACAACAGTTTCTGCAGAGCCATTCAGTATCTCTCAGACTACGTAAACTTGTATTTAACATTGCAATTTGCCTTGCTCATCGAGGCTGTTGCACCAAATATTTTAGTTAAGTCTGTCCCTGCAATTTCAGTTCAGAGATTTGGCAGCGTGCTGGCTGCCCCAGCACCATGGGACACACAGACTCCCACTTTGGCATCAAGTTTGCACCGTTACAAAGAGACACCATTACAGCTAATCCTCAAAACTGCATTTCTAGCAAAATTTCTTGCAAACAAGTGATGAGCCTTGTGGAAAGATGCTTTTAGGAAATACTTTTGTTATAAAAAATGTTAAGTAGTGAGGTGTACGGGAGTAAAACAATTTGTTTGATTATAGTGTCTATACTACATAAGAGGCTGGAAGAAAAGTTGCTTTCTAAAAATAAGTCACTAATTGTATGCTAAAAATCCTTAAGAATCTCTGCCTGAACTCATGTGGATCAAGGCTGGTAAAACAAATTATATTTTGATCTACCCAAACAGATTCACTTGGAAGCTCACCTGCCAGGCTAGACATCTATCACTGCTCAGCAGAAGTCTTGCAAAATTATTAGTTCACTATGTCTACCTGACATTAAAAACCATTTGCAGATTACACTACCAAAACGATTTTAAGGGTCACAACAATTTATCATGGTAGCTCCTAACCCAACACTGAAAGAAGCCCCAGTCCAAGTACCTGTGACTTTCTAGCTAGCAACAGTACTTTCAAGTCTTCACTCTCTCTAAGGACAGATTAAAATTATTTGTTATGTTACACCTTTTCTAGGAAGAGTTCAATCCTTTTAGGTACCATCCATGGTTTTGTGTAGACCCATCCACACAACTTTTGCTTTCGAGGTAGCCTGCATGGGAACCGGAGGTCCTGTGACAGTCCCCATTTGTCCTCCCCGCTAGTTCCCAGCTTTGGCTCTCCACCACCAAGCTCCTTCGTCAGGCCAGCTGCCACTCAGCTGCCTTTTGAGGCCTCTCGTTCCCGGCCTCCCCTCCTGGACCGCACGGTTCCCTTTCAGAGTTACATCTAGCAGTGTTCTTGCAATGGACTGTCCAGTACGGAGCCAGAGGAGTCTCTTCTCCCACCCGTTGCCTGACCGCCCCAGGGCGGGAGGTATGTCTGTCCCGCCACGCTGGCAGCACGGGGCTGAGCGAGCCACGGTCTTGTCTGTCAAGAAGGACAACTGCGCCCTCCTGCCCCACGAGGTCCCTGCAGCCACGGCACGGTTGCATTACCCCAAGCTTGATCAGCTTTGTCCATCGTGCTTCACAGATCGTTTTAAGCATTTGAACTCACTCTTTTGCTGTCACACTGATAACGCCGGGAATTTTTCAGGTCTAATATCTGTTCTGGCTTGTAATTAGGTAATTTAGAGGATTGGGCGTTCCTATCACCGCCATCCAGATGGATTAGCGGGGGGTTCGAGGTGGGAGCTTCAGACAAAGCCCCATGTGGCTTTCAGTGCCTGGCTTGTCCCCCTGTCAGGTGGCAGACGTCCAGAGCTGATCGCCCGGGACGCTAGCGCAGCCCTGGCACGCCTGCTGCGTCGGCAAGGCGCGCTGCTGCCCCTCGCAGCCTGCCGCCAGCTGCCAGCCCGTGCCGTGGCGCTTCGGCATTTCCCCTGCCTCCGTGCCCCGCGCGTGGCTCAAAGCAGCTTTAACAGCACTGCTGACCGGCCCAGGAGGGTTAACTCTGTTACCTGCCCCTCGCCCCCTAAGCGATGCTGGCCAACGCACAGCTCTGCTCTTCTTTGGGAAAGTGGAAATACAACATGCCGAAAAGTATAGGAATTCCAGTACGTTTAGCCAAAGTCGGAAGCTGAATATATTTGAGTTTGCAAACAGAGGCACAAACAGAGGATTTGCACAGACAAGACAGAAAGGGGTCAAATCTTTCAGGCTCATTTGAAAACACGAGAACTGTCTCTCTTGGTCCAGCATTTAAAGATAGAGTTTGGGAAAGTGGAAGTGGGAAGAAACATTATTTATTCTGAGGTGTGATTTCACACAGACAAGCAGAACATCTTTCCAGTGCAGTTCAGACTAAAGAAAAAATAACATAAGACAAAGAAATGCCTATGCCATGAAAGGCTCTGGGTGACACTCGCGTGAAAGACACAACGTCAAAGCAAAGCAGAGCTCCGCGGGGAGGCAAGGCTGCGAGGAGCRCAGGGCACAGGCTGTCCTGCCCGCACAGCCCGCGGCACCCCGGGCGGATGCGGACACAGCCTGGGAGCAAGGGGAAGGAGCAGCCCACGACACACAGCGAGCCCGCGGGGGCAGCCCTGGCCTGGCAGGGAGCCAGGCTCTTCAGCCACGATCTGCATCTAACGTCCGTCTTCCATTCAATTGGGTATTCACGCAGTCAGCTTTAGGCACCTACTTTAGCTGGCTAATTTAAGAGCCTAGATACATCTCACTGGGTGTGAACAACAATTTGTAATTAAGCGACATTTTCTATGCTATATTAAACTCTTTCAGTCAAAAATGTCTCATATAAAATCAGGAAAGAAGTCCCCAGGGCTATCATTATCCATCTGCTCTCCTAGCTACTTCAGGCAACTGCAGGGAATTTTAAATAAATTTATACAAAATGCATTCTTGTCTCCTGTCCTTCACAACATGCCTTACACTATTTTTCATGTTGCCTCCTTGGAGAATGCCAATATCACAAATATTAGTCAGCAAAATACCTCCAGCCAGCAGTGAAAGCAAGTTCCTGGTTTCCCAGATGGCCCTTGGCAATGCTAATGGTGAGATGCTGTTCACCATCGGAGGTCTTGGAGAGCCACTGCTGAGAGGAGGTTGAGTGCCACTTTGAACAGGCAGATGAGAAGATAGTTATCAGTTGATGTACAGGTAAAAGTAGACAAACAGTAGACAAGAATCAGTTCTGGAAAGCCTCTGGGACCAAAGCTGGGAGGTTCAGTTGTTGGGGAGGCCAGTGGGAAGGTAGGGAGGGTAAGGAAGAGGTTAAGAAGTTTTAGGGAGTTCAGAAACAAGTTATCTAAACAACCATAGCCTCTCTCTTCATTGAATATATAGGCAAGACCCTGCAACAGTCAAGTTAGCTACCTAAATTTGAGCAGCAGGAATACTCCCCACAGAAAAGAACCTTAAGCCCACTGAAAGCAATGGAATAACTGCTCCTGGAGCAGAGCAGGAGGCTTGGAGGACCAAACTCAAGGGACTGAAGCAACCAGAACTGGGTCACTGACATCTGAGCACAAAACTTCTAAGCCTCAAAATGCCTTCTCTTGTTCAGCGCCAAGCACAGCGGAGTCTGGATGCGAAATTCAATTCTTTAGACAATAAAGATGACAGCATCCACAATCCCCAAAAGTTTCTTTCAGCTTTCAATACTTTCCATATATATGTTTCAAAAGCAAAAAGGAACTGTGCCTCATTTCCACTTATGCTTTATGGCTACACACACTCAGTTACCTCCTAGCAGCAGTCGCTTCTCAAAACCTTATTACAGCAGACTTTCCATGATCCTACTTAAGGCAGTGGGCACTGACTAATCTTTGCTTTTTGACACTTAGCTATTAGTCCAAACTAAAGTCAATACAGATCATTTGTTTCATAAATTCTCAGGTATACCAAAATTAAGATTTGAACAGTACTCACTTAAGGTTATTATACTGAAAGTTTTATCATTTATGTCCAAACTCAACCAGGAGTATGTTATAAATGAACACTTGCATGCTGTTATCAACTGAGGTCAATCAGAAATCATGAAAGATAGATAAGCTGTTACCTTTTGACTAAGAATGTAAAAGCTTTCCAGGTATTTGAGAGATAACTCCATTTTCACATAYCTTCCCTGCCTCTGCATTGTACAGCTCTCCAAGGGCTGTACAACGACATCACAGAGTGTAGAAATTGCTAAACTTTCCTTGCCCAACTTTCCTGGCTTAATTGCAGTCTGTAAAAGCGTTGAAGTTGCTGCCACCTATAGACAAGTGTTAAACACAAAACATACATTTGTTACTGGGGAAAAAAGAGGAAGTCAAATTGATGTGAAGTATGTCCTTAATACTCCCGTGTAAATGTATTGGGTACAGACCCCACCATTCCTAAAGACAGGCTTTGTGATAATAATAAGTAGGTACTCGCCAAGCCACATTAAACAGTTATGTCATAACCCAGAACGTGCTGAAAACATCAGACATCTCCCACTGGTCCTTGTGTTATCAGGGCTAATGGGAAATGAAAACCAAATTTCAGTAACATTGGTTACTCTGCTCAGCATGTTTAATCCATAATGAAAATGAATTACTGTGTTTTAGCTCTCTTAAATAACCAAGTATGGATTAACCTTTGATTTAGACTTAAGGATGCACAAATCTTGCTGTCCAAGGACTTAGCAGGACAACGTAACATTTTTTGATTGACTCACAGTACTTGTGCATAGATTATTCAAAAGTACCTTACAGCTCTCAGGAAAAGAGATCTTCAGCTAGAACTCTACAATAATGCAACAGTCATTTTCTTTTCTCCTTGCATATTATACTTGCACCATCTACACAAATGCAGCCATTTGCAGGATGAAATTGATACAACTCATAGTATTATTGTAAGCTAGTACTAGGATAAATATCATTGTAATGTCTACAGCTAGTATTTCTGTAATACATAAAGTGATTAATGAACATCTACCTCATAGAAAACATTGTAGGATTATTTAGAATCACTAAAATCTAAGACTTTTTAAATGATTTTTTCAAGCTTTTATTTTCCTTTTCAATACATATTAGAGAGTTAGAAAGTCAAAATTCTCAATGACTGCTGATCTTGACACCTGACTTTTGACAGATGATCAAGACCTAATACTCCATCTAGGTTTGGGGGATCTGGGGCTACACTAGTACCTGCAAGTCTAAAATATCTTAAGTAGAGCACCCAAAATCCAAAACTTCACAAACTAGAGGCCATGTTTAAAATAAAAAGATCTAACTTCTTTTGCCCTAGAACAGAGAATGAGCACTAGAGGGGCACACATTTGCTCAGACGAGAATATACCTCTCTTAGCTAAATGTTAGTTTCTCAGATCTGAAGAAAGGAACAGATCTTTAATAATAATAATAATAATAATAATAATAGAGAGATGAAAAGAAGACTTTAAACACGTGCTGTGGACAAGATTTCTTTGTCTCAAATTTAAAGGTTCAAGAAATCACAGTCTTCCAAGCTCTTTGAAGAACCCTGAAGAGGAAAGGAAATCATGAATTGTTTCATCTTCCAGTCCGTGTGAAATGGCAATGTGCTTGGCTATGAATAGCTCCCCTTTCACCCTAGTGCTGGAAATTTGTCTAGCCTGTGACTCATTCTGGAGAAGGAGCAAGGCAAGCGCATCCCGACAATGTTCTTCTAAAGAGACTGTCTTGTTGTCCGTACTTCCAACAATAAAAACACATTGGCAGCCAGCATAAGTGAGGAGCTAAGGAAGCTGGGAGATGAACAGTGAAAAAGACCGTTGTGCAGAAAGTAAGCAAAACTGTAAAGCAAAGGGTAAAATGAGTAAGCTTGATCTCAAAAGCTAGGAAGTGCTCTATTCCCCCAGTGTGTCCATGTACAAAACAGCCTTTTTTTTTTTTTATGACATGGGGTTTTTGCCTGTTATTAGCTGCTTCCCTGAGGGTCTGCACCTCACCAGTGTTTCTCTGTCCCAGTGGCACGCCGGGGCCAAAGATCCTGTCCCACGCAAGGCACACGCACCAGCCAGCTTGCCATACCTACCTCATACCAAAGCCTGCTTCCCCTCCCAGGGGCCACACTCACCCGGCTTTGCTCAGCCAGAAAGCATGACTTTGCATCGGATTTTCTATACAAGTGTCTTTATTCTGGGAAGCACCATAGATATATAATCATTACATTGTGCATACAGTAAATGCATTATGTTGTGCATCAGAGAGTCCAGAATGACCTCAGCAGCTTGAACTGGAAGAATCCAAGCTACAGCTCTCTTTTATAAATATTCAGCCAGTTCCTCCTGCATTAAATCATGCATTTTCCTACTGGCAATCATCTTCTACCATGTACTTACGATGCACTTTTTAGGCAGTTAATTCCTTTATCCATATACTAAGCATACATACAAATTTGAGTCATTAGCAGCACCACATGTTCAGTTTGTGCAAAATATTGTTAAATTCTATATTCAGACATTTCCCAGGCTGCACCTCCACTTCAATGCAATACCAAGGGTGTCTTCTTTCAATAGTCATCAAAAGTCATTTTAAGGACTCAGGCATCCACCCCATTTATCCAGGATTTAACCAAGTGTCAGGCACATTCTCAAGCTCCTCCTTACTTTGGCTGCACAGATACAGCAGCTGGAATTCATTTTGGGGGACCCAAGGGTACTAATAAAATTTATATTTGTTATCAGAACATGACTGGCAAATCCTAGTGTATTTCTGAGACCTTTGTTGTCAAAAACCAATAAAAACTGGCTTGAGAAAGTTCTTTAATGCCTGTTATTTTATGCAGGTTTTCTGCTTTGACATATCTAGTAAGTTTGAGTAGGCTTTGAACTAGTGAAGTTTCGAACATCCATAGGCTCAAAACTGTTGATGACCTGCTTGATACAAACATTGATGTGTTCGCCATGGGAACCAACAGCAGAACATGTAACTGAACTTCCTATTTATGAAAGCAAGATATCAGAAAATTTTTCAGATGGGGGGTTCAGTCCTTTATTCTTTGTCCACGCTAGGATCCTGTTGATTTAAAAGGCAATTTCAGTTCTTTAGAGAACAGAAGATGAGGATGTAATTGTGGAATACATTATTTAACTACAAATCAGATAGCACTGGTCAAATATAGTCAAAACAAACCTAGAAAATAATTAAATGAATACAGAAATTTTTGCAGAATATTTTCTACCTTTATCTCATAATAAATAGATAACTGCAGAACTAAGTTGGGAGTATGCACAGGTTGTGAATTCTGGCTAAAAGCAATAAATTGCTTTAATTCTGTTGTACGAGGAATTAGGTATCTATTCCAAGGACTGGTATCCTGTCTATTCTAGGCCTATTCTCTGGAAACAGAGACAAGCCCTGAAAAAATCAGTTCTTGGGCAACAGAAAAGAGACATAAGGGAAAAAAGATGGATAAAGAAATGTACTGATATAACTCATAACTGTGGGGCTCAGAGAAGGGAAGAGAAAAAGAGAAAAATCATGACAGAGAGAGAATAACAAAGAGGGAATGGTTTCGTGAGAAAAGAGACCTGTTGAGATTTGGAAGCAAATTGGAAGGAAGAGCCCATAAAATTGAAAGAAAAAGCCACAAACTACAGACCCATAGAGAAGCAAAGGGGCCTACAACCCTTAAAGGACACTACCTACAGGACACTCGAGAGGCAGGAAGAAAAGAGAGGCCTGAAAGTCTATTGCTTTCTTGGCCTTCCACTTTTCCTGAGTATTTCTGAAAGTCCTGGGAATGGATTTAGAAACCCTCTGCAAAGTCTGGCTCTATTTGATGTAGCTTTCACCCGGAGCTGAATGAAGACGACCCCGAACCAGCGTGCCTAGCCTGCGGGCAGATGGCAGGGGGAAGGGGCTAGATACAGGACGCCAGGTACGATGGAAAGCCAGCACGTTGCCCAGGGCCCCGTGGGAGACGGGGACTCGCTTCCACGCCAGGTCTCAGACACATGCCAGAGAGCCCACAGACAGAGACAAAAGTTGAAGCAGAGTCTCCCTGCTCAAAGAGCTCATAAAAGCATGGCCTGGGTCTAGCAACAGGAGCCCAAGCAGAGCTGCGGTCTTTTAGATATTAGATCTCCTACCTTATCTAGTGGCAAACCAGCCATCATGAAATTTTAGTACTACAAATGCACTTTCATAGTGTTTCTTTCCTTAAGAGTTGAGGTTAAATAAGTGACTATAACTTTCAAATAATGCCAGAGATTCAAGGTGGACCCCTTGGGACACCAAAGTGTAAGCTACCAAAATATTAAGGTGACTGGAAAAAATAATTGCAATCAGTGGAAACTCCTGGCCTTGAAGGAAATCTGAGAAAAGTCTGAGGACAGTAGGATATGGCTTAAAGAGATCATAGTCTATCTACCAAGATGCACCCAAACTCTCCATGAAATCTTTGGAAATTTGAATGGGTGCTGCATGCAACCATAAAGTAATAATGCCTTCACTCTGTTTATACTATCTTTACATTTCCAAGCATGTCCCCTGGATACAGGGTTCAGCAGCCATTTTACAAAATATAAGTTATCACCATCATCTACTATTTGCTGTTTTCTTGTTTTACATTTCCTCAGTATGAAATAAAAGCTAAGATGAGTGAAAGTACCTGGATTTGTGGAAGAAGACAGATTTACAGGAGAAAGCAAACAAAGTCTGTGGCTGAACTTTGCATTTCTTGTCTCTATCTAATTATAGCAAGCACAGCACGAAGATATGCTTTAGATTTCTCCCAGAGAGGTTCATGCTGCAAACTCTGTACGTGGGTGACCCACAGAAGAACCAGGAGGTGGATGCAAAGTTACAGCTGAGCATTTAAAAAACAACTCCTCCTCCTGCACTTCTTCTATGATTAAGATCACATGCTGTGTATAAAAGCACTAGGCCTCCCTACATTTCACTGCACCAATGGTACACTTGCAGGAAAAGCAAGGTTTGAATAGCTATCATCCAGCCTCTCTAGTGGGTCCTTCTGTGGCCAGGTTAAAGCATATTGGTGAAAAGAGAGCGGTTAGAAAAGTTGCAGGCTGAGGCAGAATGACATGAATACCATTTTATTTATCCCACAGCTGAAGAAGAGGTCTTCTGTCCTCAGAGCTGCTGTCACAAAGTGAGAAAAATGCAGTAAGAAAACTGAATGGGACTACAAGTGATTATATAAAGGAAAAAAAAAAAAACAAGTTTCACTTACATGATTTATCAACACAACTACAGAGTAGCCAAATCTTTAGTGCAAGTCTTTGCAACTTTAGTGCAAGTCATGTAATAGTGGACATTTTTCTCAAATGTCCAGTAGCTGAAGGCATGTGGGGAATCTCAGGCTTCAGCATACAAAACAAGGAAATGCATTTCTACTCCTCATGACTGCACAGATCTGTGGAAAATGTGGCTCAGTTGGACGTTAGGGTAACGTAAGAAAAACAAAGCAAAGAAAAATCTAACATGGTTTAAAAGTAATCACCTGATTACTGCAAGCTTGACTCTGCGTGATGTTACCAACACCATGAGCACATTGTGATATTTTCTTCTTTATGGGCAAGATGAGACTTGTTCAAATTGTACCTAAAATTTCACACACAGATAATGAAACAATCAAATCATGGCCTCCAGAATATATTTGTAAATGGTACTTTTTTGCCAAGACATTTTCATGTCAATTCATGTCAGAGAGGAGCACCTTGACTCAGAGCCATCTGCATCTCTGTGCACCCTGTTTGGCAAGCTGGAGCAAATGTTTCAGAGCTAATGTGCTCCAAATTTTGTGAATTAACTAACTTAGCCCTTAATTTTTTTCCATTTTCTTAGAGTGTAATTGCATCTAATTGTACATTTTGAGCAAATACACATAATCACATCGTTACAACATGCAATTACCTAATTGTGATGTATAATTAAGTAAATAGCACAAGAAATTGTGCAGAACCTTAATAAATTTGTTAAAAAGGAGTTAATCTTTTCTGCAGCTGACAGAAGACATCTTCACCTATAATGATGATAATCAATTTAACATTTTCTGCCCTAATTAGCGGGCACTCTGCAGACATGTCCAGAAGATAAGTACATTAAAGCAAGAAAGTGGGTGATGACATTTGTGACTTGTTACATATATTTGCTGTATGCAGAGATAAACATCTTTATGTAGGCTTTAATAGCCAGTTACGAAAAATGTAATAGCAGGAAAATTCACACAACAATATAGTTTCAACATCCTCTGTTGAAAACCTTAGAAAATTCACTAGAATAGTTCTTTCTATCTGTATGGCTCAGAGCACTTTATTTACCCATTAGTGTACATATGTATATTTAGTTACCTATTATTATTACCTCTATTTTATAGGAAAGAGAGAGAGAAAGCAGCTCACCCAGCAGATGAGCAATGCACGGACATGTCTGCATTAGGTCCATAGGTTAAGTGTGCATTAGGCAGAGATACTGGCCAGCCCACAATGGTCTGGAGAAGGTTGGCCACCACTTGCCAAGATCTGCCCACCAGGATTTCACCTGGCTAATCCCACCAGCAACCTCAATCTACTAGCTGCTCTCCACAAGCCAATACATATATTACTTGTGCAATTTTTCAATGTCAATATTTGACATGGATTTTATATCCCAGCCCATGCAGTAACTAATGTGCTTCTAACCAGGAAAACAGTGCGTTAACTGATCCGATCAGGGGCTTCTGCTTCTCATACTATCCTTGACGATAGCACAATTCCTGTGCTTCCTATGTTCTCATGAATAACTCCCAGTTTAGCAGTTACTCTTCTATTGAAGGAGACTGCACCTCGGCAAGGGAACTTTATTTGTTGCTATAGTTGAATTTCTTTGGTGTCCTGAGAGAAGTTAGCATATTGCCCAACAGCCAACACCTATTCATGTATGCCTTGTAAGAGTTCACGTTAAAAGGGACTAGCACGCTCCTCCGCCCCCGTTCCTCCTTGGACCTGGGGAGAGGTTAGCTACCTAAAGCTAGCTGAATGCACGCCCCTGGAACGTCAGGCACAATTTAGTTTTCCAGACAGTCAAGCAACACAACTCAAAACACGAAAACAAACGACTGGTAGACTATAAGACAGATTCTTAAGATTCCCCAAAGGCTCTTCCCATGGTTCTAGTTTGCATTTTTCTTCTCCGCCATACAACACAGTCATCCACAGCACATTAGATTAGGGGTAACAATCTTTTCAAGATGGTCTGCAAGACATTTCTATGACTGGCTCACTCCAGCTCCCTTAGAAACAGTCCTGCAAGGCAGACCTTGCAATCCCTTTGAGCTCACCTCTGTATCTATAACTGCAATATCATCTAGCTTACTAAATATTGGGAACTGTTTTCTACATATAGTTTGTTAGTAAAGATCACACAAATCCACCTTTCAGTAACTGCTTTTTCAACATGTCCTACCGATATTGACAGTGACTAGGAACAGCTGATTCACATCCAGTCTTCAGGAGCTTTATACTCTAAATTTCCTGAAGGCAACAAAACCCAGAATTTCCTAAAGTAAACTGAATCCACATGTTCTAGAGCTACTCTCTATAAACAGTATGTTTCATTTAGCAAATATTTTGGGAAGCAAGATCAACATGGGTTGAACTTTGAAAAGTGATTTAGAAGATTGTTGTAAACAGAATAGATATACACACATAACATTTGACAGAGYGAATATGTGACAGAGCAACATTTGACAAATACAAAGCACTTTTCAAGTCATGCAAAACAGGCTTTGTTTCTCCCTACATTACAAAAATAAACTGCAACTGAAAAATAGCCTCAAATAAAGAAATTAATTTTGTAGTGGGTATTTAAAGAGCAAAATCAGCATGTTACAGACACGCTCTGCAGCTATCTTAACAAAAATTGACACCCTCCCAAGCGAGCGCGTAACGTAAGTTGTTGGCAAGCTGTCTGCACGCCAGAATGAAGAAAGACAGACAAGAATCTAGGCTGACAGTAAGAATGTTACAATCAACCAAAACACAGACTGGAATGCACGTTGGCTTTGCAGTTGCCAGTTATCAAAACTTGACACCTTCTCTGTCACACCAGCATCCTGGAAAAAAAAATTAGCACTTCAAACACCTCCACCCACACAATCGAGCACAAACTTCTTTCCACAACTCTTAATCAAATGTCTTTTTCTTTTTTTTTTTTTTTTTTGGTCTACGGGTAATACCTCAAGCTAGACTGTCCTTGGAAAGAAAAGAAAACGAATACATCGTATGAAAAATCTAGGGATGGCCACATATCAATGTGGTGCTACAAAAATTGAGTTTTCCACCTCTTTCTAATCCACCCGGACAATTTACAGACCCATAACCATATAAAAAGGAGTTTCTGAAAGACTTTGGCAAAAACATTTTGTATAAATATCCATCCTAAAAAAGGAGAAAAAATATACATATTCTGAGAAAAGACACTGTAGCTGGGCTTTGGCAGAGAAAGGTTTAAAGGGCTCTGTTCAAACAAACAAAAGATATTTTTTAGATGCCGGGCCAACTAGTCTTATATTTAACAGAAACACCTTCAAAGACCAGAATTAATCCAGATTTGTTGGGTTTAATAAAGAACAGAATCCAGCTCACGGATTTAATGTGTTAGATTTACTACTACGTTCTGGTCATGCAAAAAGCTATAAATTGGATTTAGTGAGCACAAGCAAGTTAATAAATGCCAGAAACCGGACAAGATACCAGTAAATCCACACCAAAATATTAAAAATCACAGCAAAGTATCTTAACCAAAAGGCAGTGACCCTGACTTTGCATATTCATACAATTTTTGTCTATATTTGCACCTGTCCAGAACAAGTGTAAACAGCATTAAATCAAACAACATCCACTTAACATCAGCTTTTCAGGAGCGGAGATGCTACACAACAGCAGAGAACCCTATTCCCACTCATTTCTCGCCTAAGAAAACGATCCTTTCCAGCAGTTCGGCTCAGAGGGTAGAGGTGGGAGCGCAGCAGAAGCAGCAGCACGGAGGAAGCGGCGTAAGGACGCTGAAGGAGGGCAAACGAGGAATGAGAAAAAGGAGAGGATTAGAAGAAAAGTAGCATGCACCACAGGCAAATCTCACGTCCAAACTACCTTCCTCTCGGGAAGGAGAGACCCAGAGGTGCCGGCAGCAAGCAGAAATACCAGGGGCAGGGGACAACATGGCCAAGCGTGCCAAGGAGGATGTGCTAGGTATGCCGTTCTGCACCAGCGTGTCCAAGCAGCACTATGGCTTGTTTATTTAGCAGTCTGGTTTGTACTGGCAGACTTAAAACGCTTCTACTAGCACACATCTTTTTGCATAATTTATTTCAATTCCTCATCACAAAGCATACGCTAATAGAGTACGCTACCCTGTGGGGAATATTGCCTGATCTTCTTGTCTGATCTTCCTCCACAAAGAAGCTGATACATTTGTGATCCATCACCATTAGATCATTAATTTAACAGAAATACATATTTTGCTCATCTATTATATGGAATTTAACAGGAAAGCATTAAGTTTGTTGCAAAAATGTATGGAGTGCTTTAAAAATCCACAGCTATCACCGCATTAAACTTTCATGTACCCAATTTTGGATCCCTTGCAGAAGCTTTTTAAGGCATACAAGTCCAGATGCTCATTGTGTGATACCCTCCTTGTAAATGGAGCTTTCTGGCACGACAAAACACCAGGACAGTGTCAGCCCACCCAAGTGCTCAATTTTTCTTGCTCCCTAAGCACACAGGTATGAGGTCCACCAGCAATCTCTAGCTGCTTGTTTTTTTCCCCTTTTGAGGTGCACGATTTCATTGCAACAACCCATAAAGTCACTTTTAGTGGCAGCTTCCTATTCTTTTGCAATACATACACATCCAAGGCAAGGCAAAGGGAAACACGCTAAAGTTCCAAAAATCTCCTTTTTCTCAATGGGCTGGGGAAAACGGCAGTTCCTGCATAAGTTGCAACCTCCTCAGTTTCAAGGCAAATTTCAAATTTCACAGTTTCTCTTAGTGTGGCTTCCTAAATGTATGAGGAATTTGGCCTTCTGAGCTTTCTTGTGGGTGTGCATAAATCAAATTTACATTTACAAAACTAACCTATTGACTGTATCCCTCAACTATATGTTTCATAAGATAAAATCTCTGTTCTTATCAGAGAGGTGCAAAACAGACATTGTTTTTCATGAGGATTTCTAAATACAATTAATCTGGGTTTAGATAGTTACATAAACCTCTGGATTTAGGTAGCATGAGTATTACTAGATCCAGACAAAAATAATCTCCATTTTTCTTGTCCCGTGTTCAGATAATCCTCCAGAGGGCTCATGATGCTGTTCTCAGTGTCCATTTCTGTCTCACTCCCTCAAGCCAGCTTCCTTCAGTCTGGATTTGTCCAGATTTGACATTTGTTAAAAATTACTCCTTTAAGAATGCAATTCTCCAAGCCATCAAAAGAGAGTCATAAGGAAAAGCACTGCTCATTGCTGAAAAAAATACAAATACATTGTAAAATAATAAATATAAGCTGGGAAGAGTGTTACATACTGATCCTTCTGGTTCTCTCACAAACAGTGGCATGTGTCTACTAGAAATGGTACTTTTTTCCTTTAAGGATAGTCAAAGATGTTCCGAAGATGGAAAAAATAAGATGAAAGTAACAGGTCCTGAACCCTGATGCTAAAACACACTCCCAGCTAAAACCCAGTTCCCATTCAAAACACCAGTCTTGTTCCCCTCTCAGTAAGGGGCAAAAAGCAGAACCTGCCTTTGATAACTGTATTGGAAACTCATCAGTAGAAAAATGTGAAAACTAGGTATCTGGTTTAGGCAAAAAATAACACAGCATTTTTTTTTCCTTTTTTACTGGGGAACAATCCATTTCATGTAATTAAAACTTAAAAAATAACCAGAAATATCTTAAATGTTTGCATTCTCTCATATTCTGTGCAAGGCACCATGAGCCCAGCTTTAGGTGACAACGGTGAGATATGTCGATATGGAGGAATAAACACACCCATTGCAGAGATGCTACACGATTGTCTTTAAATGAAAATTTCATAACTGCAATATTCTTAAAAACATTTAGATATTCAAGACATGGGATGGAATAAAACGATACTGTAAGTTAATTAGCAGATCATTTACAAATCCCAGACCCCTTTTTTCTCCAGTGACTGTCTTAGCAAACACAGATACCAGCACAGACTTTCTTTTCTGTGCTTCTATCCTTTATCGAACTTTGCCTTTCATGGGTTCATTGAAGCAGTGTTTTGTAATAGTGTCAAATTAGTAGAAAACCTGAGGTATAGCAATTTGACAATGATATAGCTGTCATGATGGTTCTACTTTTTGCTTGTACCTACTCAGGCATAATTAGAATCAAATATCTACCTCTCAGCATTTCTCTTGGGCTCATCCAACTCTGAAAGCTCTCAGGCCATTAAGGCATATCAATTAGTAATGATTTTTTTCAGCCCCCAGCAGCCACCGAAGCATACATTAAAGGTGATATCTGCAGTCAAAAATGTAATGTGCACCATTTGAGAATATCTACTTTGATGAAGAGAATATTATCACAGAAACTCATTTGCTTAAAGTTTTATATCATGGCTATTAAAAATATTTCATTTGCTGAACAAATGTCCAATGAACACTCCCATATCTGTTAAGAAATATTAATTGCATACAGGTTTAGAAAACACAAGAATCATTACAGGTATAAATGAGGCTGTGCAGTAGCCTAGAAGCACTAATGTTATCGCTTCTCAGGCCACTTTTACAACCTTCTTTAGTGGGATCATTTTTAACTACGTCACCGTGACCTAAGGAAAGTTACTTTCCGTTTTTAGTGTATCTGCCCAATCGAGCAGCTGTCACTGAGCCAGCTCATTACAAGCAGCAGAATTAGAGGGCTGTCACATTCTCGTGGCGAGGTTAAGCCCGTTCGGTCAGGACTGTTTGGAAAAGCAATCCTTCTCAGGTCCGCAGCATTCCCAAGCCTGAGAGGGCAGCTTCCTCCTTTCAAACGCAACTCAAAAATTAGTTACTATAAGACCAGACTGCAAAGCAAAGCAGATGTGATTAACAACATGGACAAGTGTTAAGTGTTAAGGTAGCACTGGACTGGACAAGTTCTGATACAGAGGAAGCATGACCAGGTACGTACTCCTTTCTGAAATGCTCTAGGAACTGTGTTCACTAGCTCCTTGTTCAAATTCTGTGCAGGCAATTTGAGATGTCTCAGAAAACACTGGACTGAAACCAGGTCAGCTAATCTTGGCACTAATTTAACCTTCAGATGATGTTTTCTGATGGACACGTGCAAATAACATCTAATGTAAGGTCACCACAATCGGTAGAAAGATAGAAACAAAATAAAACACTGAGGTTGCCTCATAGTTACTCTGGACACTTTTGGTTCAGCTGTGCACGCTCCTGCAATACTACTTTACGGTTACTGTTCAGGGGCTGACCTCTTGTCTTACTGCAGGTCTTGCGCAGCTCACCATGGTGGGTTTTACAGTGTATTAGTGGTAGTGGGGCTTTACAAAAAAGGGAACTAAACCAAACAGCTTAAGCACTGGTGCACCTCCTTTGTACTAAAGCTTTGCTATCTCTCTGAAGAGTTAATCCAGTGAATTCAAAACTGCTGGACAATCCATTTTGACCCTTCTACCCTTATCTATTTATTTGTAAATACACAACACGCTGTCCCCACATGGAAAACAGCACAAACCGATGAAATGCCAGGAGCAGATCAAAACCATATTTAATACTGGTAGTCAGCAAGCGTGAGCCTATGAAGATATAGATGCAATTGAATTTGTCACTCCTTTGAGTGACAGAGGCTCTGACTCCACCTAAAGCGATGTGACCTGTAACAATTTTTGGAATACAAGCATAAGATTCATTTTCAAGTTTTTATTCTACTGTTATGCCTGTAAAATTGTTTCCACTTGAATGTACTTGACATCAGTCATAAATCTCTGGTCATACAAAGGTGAAGCAGGATGGAAATGCCATATACATATTCACTTTACCCTCAGCTGCTAAGAAACTTCTTGCTCTATAGCGGACCTGATAATCACTTGAAACATCATCTAATCTTTTAATTATCTGTATAATCACCCAACAAATCTGACACCAGGGTTCTCAGCAGGGCTTTGCAGGCTACTTCTCAGCTAGTGAGTGTATTGCTCATATGAGTCTGCATGGAGGTTTGGTTCAGACACAGATCATGTACCTGGTACAACTCTTCCAAATGAGGCCTAATTTCTTTTTCCTGTTTATTTGCTTTTGATATAAACAGTAACTCTGATACAACTGAAGTATATATGTTTTTACATCTATACACAGACTTCTATACTATGTTTTTCTCCCCATGTGGAAAACCACTCAACCTGCCAAGATCAACATCAGAGACCCCCTCACTTCCCACTCCCTCTTCTCCAGCTGCTGCAGCCATGCCTTCCCCACCACGAGCAGGGCCAGGACAAACCATGGAGCGGACACTTCATTTGCCTCTCTTCTCTGGGAACGGCACATTTAAACTCCATAAGTATATCCATACTAGGTAAGATGCAGAACAAAAGCATATGCACGAAACATTTACAGCTTGCATTTACAGGCCAGGATTTTCACAAGTTTTAAGTAAAAATAATAGGAGACTTGAACAAAGGCTTTTATGCTTCACTGTATTGCTTACACTTTGATATTAAAGCTTCCTTCCAGTAATGAAAAAATATTTCCAAAAAAGAGAAAGAAATATACATCAGAGAAAGTACTGAATAATCTATCTAGCCTTATCTGCACACATATGCATGCAAGAAATATCTACCACCCCGGCAACAGTCTGCGTATCCCCATTCCCGTTTGCAGCTATCAGTCAGTTTTGACCTTTGGCTCAGACCTGAAATCTCCCAACCCATTCAATCTATCTTAACAAAAGCAGCTTTTTCAGGGAAAGAGATGATAATGTATCTGCAAAGGGCTGACTCTTTGTACAGTTGGAGGGGGAAGTGCCAGCGTAACAAATTGTTCCTGTTCAAACCCATCAATTCAAAACAAGCATCTGGAAAACTTGACAAGAATACCCAAACGACCCTTGTGCTCTGACAGCTGGAAAAGAGAAAGCGCTCTCCAGGAGGGGAAAAGGTGCACTCCAACTTTCTCCTAAGATAGAGAAACACACAGAGCTGTTTGAAATATTTTGCTCAAAGCCCATTAAATTAAGCTTTCAGCGCAAAGCATGATTAATGCAGGCCCCTATGTCCGCGCTCACACGACTGTGGTCAGTACCAGCAGAAGGCGGCCACAGCAACGGGCAGTCTACGAATTCCCTCCCCTCACGAATGCCCATCGCTGTAACAAATGATTCCCTTCCTGTAAGAGGAGCCTTAGTCCTTCCTGGGACCCTGGGACATCAGGGCTGGGCCGATGCTCCACTGCCTTCAAAATGGGAAGAGCTGCTGCCTGCTCCTCCCAGAGAGGTCACTGTGGATGGCCCCCTATTGCACAGACTGCAGTTTTGGTCCTTCTCCGCAGCCTTGTGAGGAGAAACTCCCTGAGGTATTAATTACTATATACTATTATGGCCCCTATTTCAGTTCAATTGTGTTTCAGGATTCCTGATTTTGTCAAAATTCTACACTGAGGAAACCCTACCTTGCAACATCAATGGATCCTCCTCATCCAGAGCTACCAGATGTGCTCTTAGCTTTGGTGGCCATGGGCAGACGAGACATATACCTGTTACACTGAGATATCTTAAAACTGTTCAAAATGCAACAAATTACTTCCGGCATTTCACAATTCCAGATTCTGGTGTTTTTCCACTGCTGCCCTTTCCCTTTGCTATTGTGGACCTGAACCGGTCCACAGTTTGCTTATATACTGAATATGACAGATACATATTCGTGAAACTGTCTGGTTTACCCATACCATGAACTGCTCCGCAGGAAGAAAGCAAAGGGGAAGGGAGCAACTAGATCCATGCTCCCACTGTGCCTAAGGATGTTGTTCCTCAGACCTGTTTCGGGGAAGATCACTCTGAAGTTGGCTTCTTAGTGGAAGCTACTCGTACAAACAATATTCTGGTCTAAATTTAGGGGGGTTTAGATTAAACATGACAATTACTCCTGGTTTTCTGATTCAGGCAGAAAAGGGTAAGAAAGAAAAGAAGACTCTCTAGGATACCAAGGTCTCTTTGGATGCTTAACTCCCCAGCAGCCCAAATGCTTCCCAAAACACAGGGGTCAGAAGTCCCATTTTCATCTAAAAATGCCTTGAAAAATCGGTCTCAATGCATAATCTGGTCTGTTGGAGGAACAAAGGTATAAGCCTCAGTACTTTATCATTATTTGTGTAGGAGAAATACCAGAAGTTCTTGAAATTACATGTTTTTTATTAAGGAAAAAAGTTGTTCTGGTTTTAAATTGTTTTTGATTAAATGTAGTTCTGCTTGGAGGTAACTCAGTAACGCATTCAATGCTCAAAACAACCATGGAATGACACTTTATAAATGGCAGCAGACACTGGACTTTTTTTTTTGTGTGTGTCGCAAGAAAAATTAACCAAGTTACATTAGAAAATGAGTCACAACAGAATTTGCAATAAACACTATATACAACATCAGCCATCTGTACAGTACACAGCTGACACACACACACAGTTTTCTAGTTTATGCCTTACTTCTATGATTCTAAATTGATTTACAGCCCCATGTGAGAATCATAAAAGAGCCCTAGGCGACTCTATTCTGCTCACAGACTATTTGCAACACTGTGAATTTCTCAATTTGCCCATTTAAAAACATTTTCCCTTTTCCTTCCTTTCAATAACAGATTTCTGGAGGGAGTATGACAAGGGAGAGACAAGGAGAGAGATTTAATGGTTACATAACTTGAGATACAAACAAGTGTACCACTGTCTCCTAGAAAAAATCTCCTATTATTGAGATTGAAAATCTCCTATTATCTCCTATTATTATATGACTGGGGGAATCACAGTCCCCCACTCACCTGTCCCCACTAAATACCAGCTTCTGTAAGCAGCACCAGCTTCCTGACCACGTGAATACGACAAAGCTAACGCTGCTGTGAAATGAATCCTTAACTTTAATGTCACTTCAATTAGAAGGAAGTTCTGCTTTTATTAAACTAGAAGATCTATAAAAACAGAGAATTTGCGTGTACACACATGAGAAAGGCCTCAAAAAAATGAGGCAAGGTTGGTCTATAAAGGAGTTTATTAAGCCCCTCAGCACATAACACATTTTGATATTGATGGATAATTACCCATCTTCCATTTCGAAAATTAGGTATAGAGAAATGGCGCAGGGAATCCCAAGGTGGTAAAGGAAATTAGAGACAGAACAAGAACTAGAATTTGCTATTCTGATCCTTAGTGCAACGCTCTTTCTAATAAGCCACAGTGTTCCCCTTTGCTACCATTTTATTTTACCTTTCTAATGGGAAAATTGCTACAGAGAACATTTTCTGTCAGGGAATGAGCATCTGGAGACCAAATATCAAATTTCACCATCTCTTATGCTGTTCAGCTCCGCTGCACTTCACTGGGGCTACCTGGCCAGAACTTGGAGCTGAATTTGGCCCTATATCTACCTGCTTCTCTGACTGTTATTCACGTATTTGCCATCTCATGAAGGAGTGGGTATAAATCTCAGCTCCTCCTCAGTACTTTGGTTGGACTGATAAGCATAACTAAGATGTACCTATTTCCTTCTGTGTCTGCTTGACACTTTAAACACTGGTCTTTCATTCCCGTCCTCCAAAGGGAGCTTGGTTTGTTTCAGGGACTGCTACCGATGAAAGCTATTCCTGCAAAGGCACACGCAAGAGCTCGCAGAGCATGAGTGATTAATACTGCCAGCAAAGCTTCCTTGTTGCCCAGGAAGATCATTCTTTGCAAGACTTTGAGTTTGCTCTAGGAAGTGCCTTTGCAGGTCGCCCTCTGATCCCGTGGCTCTGTGGCAATAACAGGCAAAGCCATCCTTATGGGTGGCAGTGCCCATCCCTGGCTGCGGCACACGGGACTGCCAACCACGCTGTGTGCAGACTCTTGAATTAGGTCTCCGGCTGGATTGATAGCCTCGAAAATACTCTGCTTCTCTTTTAATTACAGAACTCCTTCTGGTTTCCTACAAAACAACCCTTCAATATAGAATGAAGTAACAAATCAGATGCAGCGGCCCATTTTTCTTTTGTGGTTAGTCATGTGAGAAACATGACAATAGCTAAGATGAAAAGCCTTTTTTCCCTGAGTCATAAATTTTGAAGAAAAAACTGCAATATTTCAGCATTGTGGGTCTTGGGAACAAAATTACAGTTAATCATAGAATCATGGAATAGTTTATGTTGGAAGGGACCTGTGGGGGTTATCTGGTCCAACTCCCCTCTAAAAACAGAATCAACTTATATCAGAGCCTTGTCGAGCCTTACTCAAGGCCTTGACACATTCTTGGCAAAACAGCTGGTCTATTTTGTACATTTTTTTTTCCTTTCAAATGACTTTTTCTAGAGAACAAGCAACAACAAATTGAGAAGTGGACACACAATAGCTTCATAGAAGCTATCACAATGTCTATTCAAAGTACAGTATCAATATGTAGTTTAGGTCTTCTGTTTTATCAGTCTCAGTAAAACTGATGCAAATATTCCACAAGATTCAATGTTCAAAACATATCAAAAAAGATTTGGAGCTAGAAAGGAAATAAGCAAAGACAAGAAGCCAGAATCTGATTTTTTTTTACCTTGGAGTTATGCCACTTAATGTGAATCATTTGTAACAGTGCCCTCAAGATTTAAATTTTTCTTACTAAGGAAAGAAAGGTGCAAGTTATCATTGACTTCTCAGCTCACTTAAGGCTAGAAACTGTTGTTCTTCAGTATATCACAAGGGGTTTTCCTTGAGCAAGTAATTCTTCTTCTCTCCTCATATGAAAATTGTTTATTCTCATGAAAATTTTCAGGAGAAAACAAAATGCAGAGTCATACCTTCTTCTATTTGCAGCACTTGCAAAGCCCTACCAGTATGTTCAAACACACACGACTTGTCCTTCATGGGGAGGGAAGCTACAGTGAGAGCTGCAATTGCCCAGTAGTTACAACTCTTCATATTTGCAGCTCTACAGTTGCCTGTAAACACATCACTGAACTGCACAAGTTCACACCTGATTGCTGCTGAGGTCATGGGTTCCAGCGACCGCCCTGGCAGCAGGGCGGCCCTTATCAGGCTGCCGGAAGCTTGCTGATCCGCGAGGAGCGATAATTCAGACCCGTCCCGGCAGTCGGTCCGGGGAGCTGCCGTCAGGGCCAGCGGGCCCGGCCACCCCACCTCGCCGACCTGCCGGCAGGGGGGACGCTGGGCCGCCCTTCAGCTCGCCGGGCGCCGCGGGACGGGCTCGGTGGAGGCGACGGCCCCGCCGTCCCCAGCTCCCCGGCCGGCACAGCCCTCGCTCGCTGCTGCCTGGCAGCTGGCACTGGCAAGGCAAGCCGAACTCAAAACTGCTCACGCAGCCTTTGATAACGGCTGTTACGTAACTGAAAGGGATTTATTTTTAACACGTAGCTGCATATTCATTATATAACAACCTCTGTCTCCAATTATTTTTGTTGTAGTCACCCCAAAAGTCATTCTTGCTTTTTCTATCAGTTAGACTAAGAAGGAGCTGTGTACATYGTATGCCTTCCCATATACTTAAAAGAGAACCCGTGAAAGGTAATTATAAAATATAGGTCACGAGAGACGCTCCGCCAGCCTGGCCCAGTACCTGGCACGCGTGCAGCCTGCGCAGGGATCAGCCCTTGGGGAGCGGGACGGGCGCGCGCAGGCACGGCTGAAGACTGTAGATCTCGCGGGCAAGGCTGCCTCCCGGGACGCTGCCCCAGCCTCTCCGCAGACTCCCTGCTTTGGCCAGCCAAATAACCGGGGGAGACAGCATTTCCAGAGAAGCCCAACTGCCACTGGAGTCTAGGTGGAAAATGAACGTCTCTGAAACCACCTCTTCGCTTCTCTGTGCCTCAGCTCCTCATTTATAAATCTGTGATACTACCATTTCCCTTCTCTGCCTTGTAAATTCAGGTTTAAAGTTCCTTGGACAGGAATTGTCTCTAAGGATAGGAACGTACAATGCAAAAGTGCTCCTCAGAATATAAGAAAGAGGTCGACTCTGGCTAATTACCAAAAGCTTCCCCATCAGCTTGACAGACTCCCACAGTGGACACACTCAGTGGTTGTTCTTTATTTCTGAGCTTTACTTTAATCCCTCCTCATTTCTCTTGTTTCATTTTCAGTCAGTTCAGGATCCTAACGCTTTTGCCAACTTATTTTTAATGGGTTTGTTAGCATCCAAGAAGCCTTGTCAAATAATCATTATATAGCTACTTTCAGGGGCCCCCTGTGGCTGCTTCCACTTGTTTCTGTGCGTTTTCCCCCCTGTTAGCAGGTAAGATATTTTTCTCACTGGGAAAGCATCAAATTAAAAACGTGTCTGTTTGACCCTGTCCTGTCTCTTCATCTGAAGGTGTAGCTGCCCTGCCTGGCTGATGGCCCCTTTACATTATTACTTCGTCTTTGGCAATTCACATTTACACGTTAGCCAACAAAAGGGTGTTTGTAAAACCTGTCTTGAGTAACAAATGCAAGTCTGTCAGCTATGGAATAACCATAAACTGGCTGCTCTCCATCATCCAAATGGGAGAAAGGCTGATTTTAAATAAGGCTTTTAGCCATTTTTATCTACGAACATCTCCTGCTGCCCAGAGCTCTTTCAGTGGCTACTGCTTTTGCAAAGTGCGTAACAACACAAACCTCAGAGCTTTGCCTGCCCCTGCTAAAGATGCTGCTTACCTGCAATATCTTCCCCTTTTGATATTTTCTGTCATAAAGCACAGCACCATAGCATATTTGCTTTTCTCATCTAGTTTCCCAGCATTTCTTTCTAGTTTCCTTTTTATAAAGGAAAACCAGCATTGCATCCTATACTGCATCCCCGTTAGGGCCAGAAATTTCAGGATGCCCAAGATCTTGAAAACTGGGGCAGAACACTAGAGAGCTTGGCCAAAGCATCAGAATTGCTCAGCACACATAAGCTGCCCTTGCAAGCTGGTAGGTCCTGGTGGACTGTGGGATTTGAGAAAGCTTGTTTGATGTTTTTCTTTCAGTGGCTGGATCCACAGGATTATTCTCAGTGGTACCTTTGCACAACAGAGATTATGACAAATCAGCCATACACACTGCCATCAGGCACCAGCACTYTGTGGTGTGGGGAGGTTTCTCTTTCCTTGCTGATGTAAAATGAACGCGAGCTCTGTACTATTACAATCTCTGGCTCACCTGGTAATGTTGCTCCTTGAAGCAGTGCTCTCCAGTTCAGGTGCTTTACCTTCTTGAAACTATTGTGACATTTGCTGCCCTGGTTTCAAAAGAATGTTAAGGGCAATCACCTGATTCACGTCAATAACATGAAAACTCTGCAAGTTTCAAGAGGAAACACAGGAACTTGAGAGTGCAGAGCCCTCATCCCTCCTGCTAACCTGCCCCCTTTAGGGAAGGCAGCCAGAATTGTGAGTTTGAATGCGTCTTGCCTTTTCCAAGTTCATTCTTTCCATAGGACAGGTTTGTTAGAGTCCTGAATCTGAAGAGATTTTGTGAACCAACAGAAGAAGATAAGGTAGATTTTTTTTCTTTTTTAAAGCCTACTTTACTGAAGAAAACCTAGAAGGAGTGTGCTACTGCCTGGATTTGGTCTGGTGCTTTTGAAGGGACTTGGTGAGAATCTGCCTCTTGCCTGAGACAGTCAAACCTGTTGCCCGACTTCTGTTCTCGTCACCATGCAAYTTGCATTTTTCTGGCAGCATCGAATACTGATAAAAACAGCATAACTACCTGGCTGAAGCCAGCTTACGCTCCCCAGAGGGAGTAAATCTGGCATGGCAGGTATGTCCGAGGAAGAAGTGTTGTCACTGCTTTCCTATGGGCACGGACCTGGCAGAATTAAAGCAAATCTGAAGCTGCTCTACCTTCAAAAGATCTACACCACCCTGGGACTAGCTCACACTGGGGGATGCATCGAAGTCGTGAAAACACCTTTCTGTGCCTGCTACTCCCAAGTAGGTCACACTACTGTATGTGCAAATTGCATTATTTATATTCACACAAGTTTGCACTTAATTAGAGACTGACCTTGATTTTATTTTTAATATTCAAAACCTTGAGAAACCCTGATGCATCCTATCTCACTACATTAAGGAAGGTCAGGTTTCATTTTGTAGCCCTGGACAGTGCACGCTGCATGTTGTTTACACTGAATTTCATGCTTTTCTACCCCAGCAGAGATGCAGATAATTATGCTCAATGCAGAATGCATGTAATCCACTCCAGTGGCATGTTTCAAGGTATATTTACAGCTCATGACAGTAAATCAAATTGCACAGAATAGTATTCTTGACAAACTTCACCTCTTTTTGGGTTGGCAAGTCATTTGTGAATCAACCCTGATTACTATGAATTTATTTGTTGTTTGTAAATATTCCTCAATTAGTTTCAATGAATAATTTTCAATCTGCTAGTTGTAAACAATTGATAGCTATGAATATTTGCTATTCATTACTGATGTTGTATGACTGGTCACTAGGGGCATATATTACTGTTTCTGCATTTTTATTGGACAACAAATGTTTTACACAGGAGAATAATGAATCCTAATAAGAATAGCGTAATGAATAAAGAATTCAAGCGACACTTATCAAGTGAAAAAACACTTCTGTCAAAATTTTTGACTCACAGAGATGGTAGGAGACCAAGAATTACCAAGTCATAATTAGTAYGGCCTCACAAATCACAATGAACAAAATCATTTTTGTTCGTGAAAGTATCTCAAGTCACTGCTTTTAAGTATTGTTTAAAAAAAAAATTACTGTGCCTCACATCATACAATGTTCTTTTAAGTGTGGCAGCTGTTGCTTCAAATGCAAAAAAAATTTACRTGGAAAGCAAAATTTGGAAATAGTTCAGAGCACTTAGAAATACCCTAATGAGCCTTTGCAGAAATAGCTCTTCTTGACTGGTTATTACAAGGGTTTCACAAGAGGATTGCCATCTTGTACAATTTAACAACAATGCTGTTAAACCTTGTGAAGTAAGCAAATGAAAATGCTTAAAATTATTTATATTTAGTCTCTACACAAACACTATTAGGAATTAACGCCATTACAAGAAACTATTATTAACAGTGTGTGTGTTCAAAGTTTCACTCAAAAGAGCTATGACACCGATCTTGAAACTAGGACAATTTCCTTTTGAAGCAATCTTGCTTAGTGTAACCACTTCACCCTGTCGATGCTCATTTTGTGTGTTCCTCTTTCACATGGGAAGGGACTCTCAATAACCCATGCAAAAGCGGGGCAGTGTCAGGAAGAACACTGTTAGGAACTGAGGTTGCAAGCTGAGCACCCAAAAGCTGGAAATGCCACCGGTTTTGCTATTGACTCCTAGCTACAGCCTTCCTGCCCCATGTCCGCAACATTCGCTGGATCTCAGTATTTTCCCAAGCAAAATGAATAAAACTAAAACGGAAACTTAGAATAGGTTGCACCCAGTAACACTAACCAGTGGCAATGCTAATCCCATTTATAATTACCTAGTACAGACAGCTCAGCTCATTTATGCCCAAAACGTCAGTCAGTAAGGGCCCCAACAGGAAATATGCTGTGTAAAGACAACGTTGGGCTCCRCCTTCCCTTGGCCGGGACGTGGCTTCCCAGCCCTGTCACTTCACTCGTCCCCTCAGAGGCGGAAGGGGGATTTCTCTCCCTGAGCCTTACAACACACGCAGCCGTGAAGTTCAACACCCCAGCAAAATACAACTTCTCTGAATGGTTGAATAAATGCAAAAGCGGCAACTTAAGTGTATTTACAGTGGATAACAATAACCTTTTCGGCTAAATTATAACATCATCGTCACCCAAATTATGACCTGAAGGCAAAGTTTTCATCCAGACAACTTTGCAGCAGACAGCCTGTTCTGTTAAATGAGAGCTCGAAAGCATGCAAATATGGTTTATCATGCAAAGAACATTAACGTATAATAGTGCTGCTAAGGAACAAAAGGAGAAAAGTTTAATAAAATTTCTAAAAAAAGATTTTAAGGGAAGAGTTGATAAATAAATGACAACATTAGAAACTGGGTAAAATTCCAAGCATATATGAATTAAACATGTTACGGTCCAAAAAACCAAACAAGGACCTCAGGAGTTCACTTGCCAGACATGTGACTGGGATTTTCCCTAATGCTATGACAAACACCACATAAAAATTCCAGAGAAAAATTAGAAACTTTCTGCAGACGTGAATGTGGGAAACATGACAAATAAGGCCCTTGGCCACACGTTGAGGAAAAACAAATAAAACTGAACATCTGCTCATTAACTGATCCCTGTCCATCTTGTGCGCTGAATGAGACTGGGGCCTAGTGTCAAAATATGATACACTTAATTAAAATCCCGTCATAAGAGAGAGAAATTAATATTGCACAAGCACCCGATTCTCTCATTTTTAAAACTTGCGTGCTTATCTTTGAAAACTAGTAAAGTTCTTTTAATTTGTTTTTGCATGTAATTATTATATGCCAAATCTTGTGCTATAGTAGGAGGCCTGAGCTGGGAAAGTAGCAAAAATGAATCCTACCAAGCTTGAACGTCACAACTTTTCACCAGAGAAAAGTTTAATTTTACATCTTTCTATAAAACCATCCATGTCACTGATTTCATCTAAAAGCTAAGATTAGGTAATGGAAGGGTAAAGTAAAGCTTTGATGTTTAGATTTTAGGTCTAGTTGCTCCAAGCACTGTAAATTGGTTCTTCAATTGAAAAAGGTGAAGACAATGGATTCATCCCTGAACAAGATGCCTAAACTCCAGGAAACCAATATAAATGTACTTTGACAGGCCAAAGTGAGCCCTGGGAGGCAGCTGGGCTATAGAAATGTGGGAGCTGCCACACATTAGCAATCACAGAGGCACTCTGATCAGGACTGCTCTCTAATCTTTTATCTCCAAAGGCAACGCCAAGTGTAGGCTGCGCCTGATTGGAGTGAACATTCCCCGACTTCACAGTGTCCTAAAACTTCGTCCAAGGTTCTTCGGGAGAGGCTAAAATAAAGTGGCATGCAGTAATTGCCTTGACATCCTTCAGGAAAAATCAATAATGAATATGAGAGGAGGGTCAAGAAAGAAACGGATCCACTCCTGGACTAACCTAGAGGGTTTAAATCAAACTAACTGGATTTGATAAACAGGGTAGTCTCTCTCCTCCCTGTATTTCAGGCAAACTTAGTTAATTATGCTGTTCCCGAGAGTGAAGTGCTAATTACATTCTGACAAATCCCCAGGCGTAATGTAACATAACGCGGATGGACATGGTGCAGGTTTCCCCCGTGGATAACGCAGTTATCTGGGCCACGGAGAGCTTGACCCAGCGTGCTTCGGCTCTCCAAAGCTCCGTGTCTCTTCGTCAGCCACGGTGGGCAGTCAGGGTCGCTTCTGTGCTGAGCAGCCATCCACAGCCGCCCAGGCTCCCTAAAAACTCTCATTGCCTGTAAGAGAGTTGATGCTCTTGATGCTGTTGGCGCCAGTCTGTAGGGCATGAATGCACTTCTGAAAGACCTGGGCTTTAAATTGTAAATGCAAAACAGCGGGACAAACGGCTTGTATTTTAAATTCCCTTGAGTAAGGCTCAACTCCTCAAGTGGTAAAATTTCATCCCAGACCTTCACCCAAATTTGAAATTTCATAAAGCAAATGCTCTTCTCCTGCTAGAGGCTCATGATTACGTCCGGGAAAAAAATGTCTGCATGCTTACCCAAGATGGTCAACACCCTCCTTAATGCTTGCATGTATAAATGAGAGGGAAAAGAGCTAGAGATTCTCTTTTACCTCATTTTTTTACTGAGCAAATTCCTCTATGCTTGTGTTCACAGGGATAGTTACTGTATGCTAAGGTTGTTTGCAGTGGCCCCTGATTAATAGGGAATAGCACTGGATTCCAGTAAAATAAGTCCGTTTTCCCACAGTTCCGATACCAGCAGCACGCCTTCCCTTTGGGAGTACCAAGCCAAGGAAAAGCCTGCTCATTTTGCAGCTCAGAGACAGACAACAATTGCTTCTCTATTTTTCCAGAATTGAGCATAGTCATCAGATGCAATTGTTTACCAAATTTGCTACTTCTATATAGTGTCATTCTGGAGCTTGAATAAGAGCAAATAAGGCAGAACGGTAGCACAGAGAGGAAGAAAGACAAATTGCTCAGAGAATCCAAACAAGCCCTTATTGTACCTCATGTTCCTTCTAAAACACTGTAATCTGGTGGTGCTTTTTGTACCCTATTAGCACCATCTAAGGGAAGAAAATGGGAATCACCTAAAGGCAGTATACAATGTGTAAACAAGGGTGAAAGCTTTCAGCTGCACTGGAGGTGAATATCAGAATAATTGATTTCAATACAAAATAGACAAAAAACATCATATTTTTTTCTTCTAACATAACTTAGAAAAAAGATTGTTAGATTAAACTTATTAATGAAAAAAAAATTCAGAACCTAATGTAACTTCCCAAGTTTAGATTTCAAATTGAGCTTAATACTCATATGTAAAAATAAGAAAGCAACAGTAAAGCTCTTTTTCTCCACTAGTAAGTTTCAAATTTGTGGAAAAGATGTAGGATGAGGTGACCTACAAAAGACTGAATTCATCGAAAAGAGATTGCAATTTTTTTTAAATTAAAACAATATGCACTACCCTTTTGGGGGGAGGAAGGGGGGGAAAGTTGTTAATTGCACTTACGCATATCCAAAGTGAAAACTAAAGGCTTGGATTCATCATAAAGACAATTTGGTATGACAAAGAATCACCTAATAAATCAACTGGAAAGCTAATATAGCTTAGCAACTGGCTATAGGCATATATATTACCATGTGGTCACACAACAGGGGCATTCACTGTCTGTCTTTATCCACCTAAGTTCGGGCCATCAGCTTCTGGACGCAACCAAGAGAGAGCTCAGCTCCTAACTGGGACGCGCGGGATGGCTACTGGGAGGCTCCAGTGGGGTTAGGGAGACCCTGCCCCAAGGAGGACCTGCCCGTGCCAGTGCCGCGGGACACCCGCCCGCCCCGGACTGGCGCTGCCGCCTCTCTTGGGCTCGCGGGGAAGGAGCTGGGACAGAAAACTGTCCTTGGAGACGAAAGCAAGCAAAAGGGTGACCGACTTCAGAAAGTCTTACTCCAGATTAGTGTGTTCCTCAACCAGTGCATTTCATGCTACCTTCTTTCTTCTTCCAAAAAGTATTTGACCCCATTCAGTCAATTGCTTATTTTGTGTGCTTTCATCCTATATACTTGCTATAGGTTAGATACAATTGTGCCTTTATATCATCTTTTTCCTCTGTCATTGGACTTCTGTTTATGAGTTCTAATATCTTTATTTCTTTTACTTTTAAACATAAAAATGTAGCATGTATTAAGCAATTACAAATTATTATAAAGATTCTTCCCTAATCAAATGGCTTTACCAATGAATATAAAAATAATCTTAGTCATGCTGGCATCTGCTCCATTTGCAAAATGAAGAGACAGCAAAACAGAGTGAAACGCATGGAATGCCTACAGGAGGGAAAAACTGTTAAAATAGGTTCTTCAACGTAACAAACATATAATGAGATACAAAGATATAGCACCAAAGCTAGAGAAATTCAGGTTAGAAATAAGGCCCAGATCTAAGAGATGACAAATAACCACCAAGTCCTGTGCTGCCTTTCATGCTGGAATCTCCATCATGTTCATTTTGAAAGCAGGACATGACATCCTTCCAAAAGCTGTACTCTGCTTCAATTAAGAATTAATTAATCTAAGTCCTATCTTCTGTGTTATAAAGGAGGTCAGACTAAAAAAATCATGATAAAAAATAAACTGAAACCCTCTTACCTAGATTGTGAATAATTTGTCAAATATTCCTCTTCTTGCTCAAACATTAGCAGTTGCACATGCTAATTACTTGCTCTGTGTTTGCTTAGTGCTTATTGAGCTCCTTGCAAATGCAATAGAGCTCTATCAATAATCAATAAACAATAGCACTATGATCTATTGCTTACATGGTAATTTGCTGTCTGCCCAAAGAAAACTTTCAAAAATGGATTTCCATTGCTAATACTTGACAATTTGGAATTTGAAATTTGCTTTCTGTGTTCACTCTAAAACATTCTTTTAAATTAGATATCATAGCAAGTACTCTTTTCTAAAGAGTTGTCCGCAGACTACACACACACACACATAAAACTGCCCGCCACAAACGTGAATGCAGTCTGACTGAATTAGTTTAGAAGTCTAAACTTTCATCACAGATGGATTTTACTGGAATAGGCTCAGTTCAACATATGGGCTAATTCAGTGTCCCTATAACATAAGGGAAAAGGATCCATGAGCTTTCACAGCAAGTCAAAAAAGAAAAAAATAAAACAAAAAAAAAACGAGGAGATGTTTTTCTAGACATTATATCCAATGTTTTACTGCAACCCAACCCGTTAATTTACTTTTTTTCCTTTTTAACTGCTGCTATGAACAGAGGTGGAGTGCAGACAGCCCACACGTAAAACAAAATGAAAACAAAACCTAAGCGGAATAGAAAGAGGCAAAAGAAAAGAGACCCAAGAACAAACGAGCGCGCRAGCGAGCTCCATACGACTGCTCAGGGCACCCTGAGACCCGGTCCCCAGCTGCCGCAGCGGCGGCAGACCCGCCGTGGAGACAGAGCCGGCCGGCCCTTGCGAGGACCCGCGCGGGCGCTTTCTGCCGTTTTGCTGCTGAAGCCTAGTTCCTTCAGCGTCGATGTCCGACTAGAAAAGGAGAAAGAGAACGACGATGAAGAGAAAATAGCGCGGCGGTATGAAGGTTTGCTAATGGTTTATCAGTCTTATCATTCTCCGAGTCCTCAGCTCATATCTACCTCTGCGCAGTAGTAAACATCACGAAAAAGCCATTATCACGACTTGCTGCTGGCTGCACGGCGCGTACGTGAAAAGAGCAGCTGAGCTGAGCCCAGGTCCCGGGAGGCGCCAGCATCGCAACCCGGGCTCGCTCTGGCTTCCCGGCACAGAGGCTAATCCCGGAGTTACTGCCTCCGCGCGCTAAACCTCCTCTCAAACAGCGCGAGCACCTCCTCCTCCTCCCTTCACCTGCATCGCCACTGGAAAGCTCGCGTTACGTGGGCCGAACAACTTCTGAAGGTCCAACAAAAGCTTTTACCAGCCCAGCTACCGGCTGAACACGTCGCTGAAGCCCGGCTACAGCAGCAACGCTGGGGCGGACCGCAGCATTCTAGCTAACCCGCGTGCGCCTTCCACTTCCCCAAACCAAAGCCCGCGGGGCTGCGAGTGCCCAGAGCCGAGGACGACGCTCGGGCTGCGAAGCCTGGCCGGCGCGGCACACACCACGACATGTTGCATCCACGCGGGAACGCAAGGCTAGACACGCCGACGCGCGGAGCCGCCATCCAGCCCCAAAGAGTCGGCTTGTGAACCACCACCAGCGCAATCAGGGTCTAGCGGCCGGATTAGATACAGGGCTCCCTTCAGCCTGTTTACAGACAAGTCAGCAACTCTTTTAGAATAATACTTCTGGCTAATTTACCTCTGCTCGCACTAAAAGGAGGCGCTACATGATATATAGGAGCCAATGGAGTGGAACAGTCAGGAAAAGGCATACTAGGAAGTCTAGAAAATACCACGGTACAGGAAACAGAGCAACGATTTACGTTCGCTTGGCTTCGGTGCAGCATCTGAGACCATTAGCAGAGTCTGTACCACGCACTGTGGGTGAGGTTTGCTGGTCTAGCAGAAGGTGTTTCTCACGCTTCCCCTGGGACCAGCTCTTGCATTAATACCTACCTGCAAATTACAAACAACGTTGCCAGTGCTATAAAAATAATAAACTGTCATAATAACGGAAAGTTGTATTTGTGGCCATATTGAAGCTTGATCAACCCAATATTCAATCCGCAGCAAAAATTTCATTTCCATTGAAAAACAGTAGTAAGATGCTCCTCTACATTGAGCAGCAGTGAGCTTCTGTGAACTATTTTAAATCTATCAAAATCAGAGGAGCATAAGCTGACCTTTCAAGAATTGCATTGACATCAAATCCTCAGTTTGGGCTAAAAGCACATTAGCTTTGTTACTTTAGATTAGCTTGATGGATTATACTTACCGTACATTTCAGGTAAAAACTTACTAACCCATACACTGAAACGCATCTGTTTTATGAATCCCTGGATTTATTAAAGGGTGTTCTCCCATACACTGACACAGCTCCAGGAAAGTTAATGCATCTTTGGTGGTTTGTGCCAAAACTTAAGGATTATTGTGAAATTATGCCCCCATCACAGTCAATGACAAAATTTCCATTGATTTCAATGGAGCAAAGTTTTGCTTCTAATTTTTAGAACTCCTCTCTATTTTTCTACCACAGGGCCAGCTTCATCCCAGCTAATTTCAGGCATCCCACTGCTGTTCAATAAGCTAAATATATTTACAGGATTGAAAGGGGCTGCCTCTGGATGATTCAGCAACTCTAGCACCCCAGCCACACTCAGAAAATCTCTCTCTCCCTCTCAATAAGATAGAAAGGCTGGAGGAACTCTGCTCTTGGCTGAACTCAGGTGACTTGAATCACTAAGGTAAGACGAATCCTAGAAAGAGTGTATAAAGGCAAAAAATTGTGACCAGAGAATAATTCAAAAGAACTGGTTCAGCCTCTGTAAGCAGTTCATATAAGAGCTGAAGACTTAAATGCACAAAAACGACTAAAATTGAAAATTTGGGGATGAAGCGTAGACGCAAAGAACGTCCCTTGCCCTGCCAGCTCCCTCCCCGGCTGGGCGCTGGGACGGTCTCACGCGGCTGGGGCTGCAGAGGGGCACTGCTGCCCACCCGCGTCAGGGCAGGCCTGAGTCAGCAAGGGCATTTATCCGTCCCAGAGCGCTCCTTTATTGACATGGTGTTATCTAAATCCTCTAAACCGAGAAGGAAACACATCGCGTAAACAGTGTCTACAGGTATTTTAATAAATAGTGTGAACAATGGGAAAGGAATACGCACCAGCCCCTAAGTTCAGATAACAGCACGCATCAGACGTGGGGTCGCTGTACAGCTCTCAAAGACTACAGGCCTTTCCTTTGATTTCTTATTCAGGTTCTTCTAAAAATACTGACAGGTATCCAAGAGCCATGGCTTAGACTCCCCCGGAGAGGAGGACTGTGGGAGCATGGGTTTAACCACCCCGAGCCTAGTGCATGCAAGCCACATACTCACATTTTATGTAGGTGCTGTAAATTCCTCCGTCAGAGAATACAGGAGGGGGGTTTAAAGTAGTGCTCAGGAGATATGGCCACACAATTTCAAATCCTGTTATTTGTTGCCAGGATTTATGAAAGTCCCTCCCACACGCTGGTTTGAACGTTAGGCACCTCATTTCATCTGCTGCTTCCTCAGGCATCGAGCCAAGGCCTTAGCCATGCATCCACACATGTTGTCGCTTCCTTAATTGCAATCCTGCAGTAGTCGAACACCTGCAGAGGGAATTCTGCCATCACAGCATGTTATTTTTGAAGCCTCCCTATTTGTTCCGTGTTATATTCTGCTTCCTTTCCACCACAGGAAACACATGTTACAGCATGAAATCATGGGTATGTCTCATAAAAGCACTTATCTCCAGCCATGCAAACAAGGTGACATGGCTATACAGCAGACTATGTCTTAGACCTCTTCAGGCTCTCTTAATTGCAAGCCTTCACAGGACAAGACTGCTTTTTGCCAGGTCACTTGTAAAAGATCTGTTTAGCAGAGACCTCAAGATGTTATTTGGTTCATCCCCTGTCCCAAAGCAGGGCGAGCTGTACATAAACTACTTTTAACAGGTATTTATCTAAGCTGTCCTTAAAGTCCAGTAMTGAAGACTTCATAATCTCCCGAGGCAAGCATAGTACTTAACCACACTTACCACTAGAAAAGTTTTCTGAGGTCTAATCTAAGTATCCCTTGCTGCAGCTTGACTGTTATAACTTTCCATAGTCCAGGGGATACAGAAATATTCTTCTCTCTTCTTTCCAGCTTTCTATATACTCAAGATGGTTGTAAACCCTCAGTATCTTCCTCCCTAAACTAAACTATACTAGTTCATCCAGTCTTTTACATCTTGTAAACAAAACAAAGTCTGTCATTCTCATCTGGACTCCCCAGCTGCGATCTATTACTTGTCTTAGATACAAAGCTAAGATAAGCCCCCTGAGCACCGCACAAAATGTCATGAACAAATCCTGTCTTAAATGCAACTCTTTAATTCTTCTCAGAATTACATTTGCCTTCTTTGCAACAGTAAGATAACTCAACTCATATTCACTTTGTGACTGACCAAACCCACAGGTTTTTCACTAATAATGCCTCACTAATTATTCCCTATTTAATCACTGCATTTTTGGATTTTCCCATCCTAAGTGTGGTACATTGCACTAGTATTTAAAGGCCCTAATCTTGTTGGTTGCCAAACAGTTTCCAAATTTATCTAGAATTCTGATCCTTGTCACCAAAGCATTTGCAGCCCATTTTAGTTGTTACCACGTACAACATTTATAAAATCCACTCAATTCCAGCAGCGAACCACACCAACAGCGTGAGAGTTCACCTAACCTACGCTCGCGGCATTGCTAACTATTATTTCGGCGTTGTTTCCTGTCAGCTGCAGACCTGCACGCCGAGGGTTCTGCCTGCACAAAGCTCCCTGGTGTTTCAGGGCTGCCGTGCCGGGGCACCGCTCGCCTCCTGCACCCCCCGAGCTCCCACCCTGACAGCAGAGGAAATCGCCTGACCGTGGCAAGCAGCCTTGTACGTGCTTAAGGACTGTTACATTTTCCTGCATCTTGCTTGTGCAAATTCAGTTTGGGTACCACATTGCTCCTGGAGTTTATTTTCCTGTCCTGAGGTCATCTCTAGATTTTTCTTTTAGACAGCTATTATGTTTAGGGCACAAAATACAGTGCTCTTTCCATTCCTGACCCTCTACCAGGTCCTGCAGCACTGTCACCTGATCTTTTTTAAATATGACCTGTAAAAAACTGTCCTACTTGACTGGTTTGGTGGGGACCAATGGTCTCTCTGGTTAAGACCCAAGGGAAAAGCACTTGCTCATTTTGTAGTCCCTCCCTAGGGACTGGCCAGACCTAGCCTGGAGCTGCAGGAGAGTTTATTAGTGATTTCTTCAGGCATTGTTAACACCTTCCTCCACAACCAGATGTAATCTCTATCATAGAAATCCTAAAACATTTGACAGGAACAATTGGGTTTCGCCTGGATGTAGAGAACGAAGTGGGATGCCTCCAGCCCTTYGGGGTTCCCCACTGAGCTGGACAGACACACTGGAGGTCAAAAAGTCGAGTGCTCAGTACAAGAGGGATTTTTAAGGCTTTTACAGGTTTTGGAATATTTCCTGAGAACATCCACTGGTGCTCTTCAGGAGCATTACACAAACATGGAGGAAAATTACCTCTGTGTCAGGAGGTTATATAGCAGTATCTACAGAAAGGGAAAGAGAAATCACTCTCCTCACCCCATTTAGTGAAAAAAACCTCATCACTAGAGAAAGTATATCAAACCCACAGTCTGTAGCCTGTCACAACGTTTCTCCATCTAGCTGCTTTGCGCAGATACTCAGGTAGTCCGTTTCCCCGCCGCCTGGCAAGGGACTTGCATGAGAAAGGAGCAGCACAGAACAGGCAGTGGGTTTTGTCAATCTCTAAATCTTCTTTTCTTTCCGTACGATCAATTCAGACAGAAAAACCTTTGTGCACCATCTCAGCTTTTTCTGATTCACTGGCTTAGGCTGCAGCCATTGTCTCAGGCGTTCTCCATCTTTTCCCATAGTTATTGACAGGAAAGGACAAGAAGCTTCCAAAAAGTCAGAGTCGACACATCTGCCATACTCTCCCACACAGTTCAGGTTCATGCTCGCCCGTGGAAACCATTCCTTTTGAATTTTCTTATGTTCTTCTGTCACCTCAAACTGCTCTAAACAGACTTCAATGGAGTTGAAAACCACAGTCTCTGAATTTAAACAATTTCCTTTGCAAATAATATTTCTGTAATATTCAGACCCTCCTGATCAATTCTTGCCCTTGTGGAGTCTGCTTGTGCTCTGCAGTAGCACTCAGTGCAGCAGCTAAAACTTTACCCCTAAAACTTCTGCCTCTCCATACCTTGGAATTATATTATTTCTAGTTCATGTCTGTTCTTTCTTACTTGTGGGCCCAATCCTTGTTCAGTCGAAAGACTGCGAAGCATATTCTTGCCTTGGATCTTGCTAGTCTAATGCTCAGTGAATGCAAAACATCATTGCTGCATAGATTTTAATAATTTTGTTTTCTACCATTATTTCTTTCTATTAATCTGAGAATTTACTTAGTGTTTTACTGATCCAGAACTGGATCCTCAGTCTCTTGAGGTCTTTGGTCAGAAGCAGCCAAGAGTAGATTTAAAATACACTGAAAATGGATTCATTATAACATCAAGAGCCATTAAAAACACAGGTTCTTCCAAAGCACTTTTCCCTCAAAACACACATTTTCCCCAGGGCAGTCTTGCCTCTCGCTTGCCTCTCACTGTGCATTACACCCACTCCTTGACAGCTGCTTCCTTCTCTCCTACACTTGAGTCTTTGATCTTGGTGGTAAAAAAAGGAGGCAGCCAAAGTCAGTCCAGCCCATCTTGGCAGGTGGCTTCTCTACTATGGCCATCTGCGCACTGCACCGCAGCCAGCTGATCTTCTATTTTTTCACTGATGCACATGACTCTTGTTTTATTTTGAACCCAGAGCCTCAGGAGCTGGATGTAATTAAGCCCTGACTAACAGGCCTTTAGGGCAAGCAAAATTTCCCAGTTCCTGTTCTGCTCAGTCCATGAAAACTCCATGTGGACACCAGTGTTCACCAACCCACCAAGGAACTGCTCCACACACTACAAATGAGATCGTTGCATCTTCAGCACCTGCTGATGTGAGCTTACTACAGGTCAGCACGCAGAAAGCCTGAAGCCACCCTGATGTGTGGCAGAAAGGCTCTAGGAGCTGGAAGTTTCCCCCATAGAGCAGTGGGACACTGAAATCATTACTGGATTACACACTTCAAAAAATAGGGAAAAAAAAGATTATAGAGACAGGAAAGAGAAGGAGACAAGTAGGTCAGATTAAAGGATGAGAAGATATATTTATGTTCTTCATGTGTGACTTACCCTAACTAATCAGCATTTTTCTCTTATTTTGCAAAAACCCAGTTTATTCTCATCTGACTCAAATTACTGAAGAATAAGCACTTTGGGTTCCCATACATGGGCTGATGAATAGTTGCTTTGGTCTTTAGCAGTCTGCATTTTCATATACAAATGCCTGAAATCTACCAACCTTGAAAGATCTGTCTCCATTTCTGAGACTGCCATGTAGCAGTACCTGCATTAGGTAGAGCAGCATGGTAAAGCGCTCTGCACTGAGCTAGACTGCTATCTATACTCAAGCTTGTATCTCTCTATATTAAGATGCACACACATCTGTGCTGCACTGCAGACGGCATTTCTCAACATACAGGGAAGGGACTCAAGAGGATCTTGAGGGCCAGGAGGAGGCCTGCAGAGAAGTGCCCCATTCACAAAAATGTGCGATTCACAGTTGGGAGACAGGGACAGAGGAGGGGGAGTAGCTGAGTTCACCTGGAAGGTGGTGGGCATTGATCAAATTCTGCCAACATTTGTATTTTGTATGAAGCTTTTCTTCTCTGCAGGGAAAAAAGGTTCATGCACTGCAGCTATGCACTCCTTTCAGCTGTTTCCCAACAAGTAATTTTAGTCCTTCTGAACTCTGGCTCATTTGATTCATTTCCCACCAGTCTATTGATGTGATGTTACTCATATGACATCAGGTTCAAAATACACAAGTTTTTGTATTTGGGCCAGGTATGAAATTAGTTGGTAGGCAAGACTCATGCAGCAAGCTCAAGACTAGCTAATTGCAATGCAAAATTCACGCCTGTCCCTTACTAGGTCCAGGCCTGAGAATTTAAAACAGTAACTACCTGCTTTGCAGGAACTCTTGGTGACTGGCCACAAGTCTGTGGATGCCTCTCAGATGAAGATGGCTGAAGTCTTGAGGAATTTCTTTGCTATTCCACAGCGTTGACAGACTACAATCTGTCCCCTGAGGAGACTTTCAGATTGCTCTCCTGTATTTTCTTATTTGTTTTCTCAAAGTCCTTGTTATTCCTAATGTCATCTACTCAGAGCAAAATTCTCTTATTACACTGTTTATGGTTTTTCTGCCTAGTTCTTCCATTGCCTTACAGGTAAAATAGAAAGTTAATCAAATAAACTATTTTTTCTCCCTCCAACTGAGCTGCTAGATCTCCTTTCCTCATTAATACCGTATAATATACCCCCAATTTGCAGCCTCACTAAACTTGGAGAACTTTTTTGTAATACAATTATAAAGTTCATTTTAAAGATGAAACAGAAGGCATTTAACCTTTCAAAAATAAAGTTCAAGCCCTCAGCTTCCTCTGTTTCTGCCACTAAAGATAACAGACCTGATCCTGCAGTCTTTTACTCAAGAAAACCTCTTGAGTTTGAATGGGGATTTTGAGTAAGCAAGGACTCATGGTGAAATATGGCTCCAAATCCCTGCTATCCAGTCCAAGGGCACAATAAATTGCTCTCACGTTAGGAGTCTAACAAAGATAAAGGAAAAGGAATCCTCCCCTCAATCTGGTATCCTAGTGCCACTAATGAATTGTAAGGGTTATATCAGCAGCTAAGGCACCTGTACACACTCTGAAGGAGGCAGCGTCAGTGGGAGCAAAGCTAAAACAGAATTAAACGCTACTGAAAACACCATTTTTTATGTATACAGCTGAATATTAACTGTGTCAGGTCCACTAGTCACAACCTATTGCTGCTCACTCGCTCCAGGGAGGAAATCTCAATGACAATATTCAGCTGATGATAATGAATGGTGGATCAGAGGGCACATCCACCACAGCAGAGCCTTGATTCAAGCCAGTTTTAGCAATTTTCTTCATTTTTTAGCCTTTTCAGTTCTAAATACTCTCAGTGTTACCAAATGATTCAGTTTTTCACCTAGATGGCATTTTCCAGGGCACAAGCTATCCCCACTACAATGTTATTTATCTTAGTCTAAAAGTGCAACACAATCAATGTTTATTCAGCTAAGAGAGTCCTATTTCCTTTTCTGACCAACCATGCCTTTTGATGATCAGGATCATCACTGCAAACATGATCTTTTTCCAATATGCACTAGGGTAAATTAGGACTCATTTCAAGATAGTGAAGTTGTAACAATCTAAAACCGATTTGAGATCAAAAGTGGACCTTACATTTCTAGTGACAATGCTGGCCTAGTTATGATCTGGTACGACCAGTTCAGTAGTGAAATTTGCTGTCCAGTTTCAGTTCACCAAGTTACTCTTTATAATCCCATTAGATAGTTAACAAATGCCATAGTTCTTTATGGAGTCAACTGCTGTATTCACCATGTATCAAGCAGAAGTGCCTCTACATGTTATCTTACATTATCACATTTTACTATTAACAACAGGCTAGGTAATGAAATCAGAAACTCAGAGAAGAAATGATCGACATAAATAAGCTGTAGGGCGAATGGATAGTGAAGGAAAACAGTTATGAAAATCCCCTAAAAGCCTGTTTTCTAAAGAGAGCATGCAAATATTGTATTGTAACACATCTGGAGATGATTGCATTTAAAATCTCACCACCACCACCCCCTCCAGTTGGGTTGCTGAGGAGACAAACACCTTGAGCTTCGTGATTCATGTGGAGAGGGGAAGAATAGCAGAAGCAGCAGACAGTGAGGGAATATTTGGCACATAAACTAAGTGGGAAGTCAGAGCATCATTCAGGGCAGACGTGCCATCGAATTGCTAGGGGAACATAATAAAAGGGTTGCCCAGCTAGAGAAATTTAGGGTATCTAACACAGTAAACAAGGCAGGTAGTGATGAAGGAGCTTTGTTTTTGTCCCAAGTTATATTTAACAGTGGATAACACTTAGAGTCAGTGAACAGCTCAATTAAATCAGGAAGGAAGGGAATCACATCAAAAATGGCAAGGCGTATGTTGTCCACCATGACTCAGATAACAATGAAGAAATACCCAATTTTCCAAATGGTCTGGATTTATTTCTACCAGACAAAATAAAGTATACTATGCATATTGCTGATGCCAACATCTGTGTAAAAATCTCTATCACCTTTTGCATTGTCTAATCACCTTATTCTCTCTTCGCTACATCAGTCTATTCAAAATACTGTCAATAAAAGCATCCCTGCTGCTTTTACAATGCTCTGCACTGCTCAGTCCAAATACAACTCAAACTTCTTGCTCTTGCGGTCTTCTGAACCGTACCAGCCTACCACTTTCCACCTACCAGGTGGCTCTACAGCTTTCTACTCACTCCCAATCTTATGCCTCCCCTCTAGTACTCCATCCTCTCCCTGCTACCATCCCTCTTCTTCATCTTCTCCCACACAACCTTCTGTCCTGGCACCACCATTCATTACCGAACCCCGCTATTTGTCCAGTCTTTGTAACACCATCCTTAAATACCTTCTTGCTTTCAGAGAAGAGTTTGAAATGATGAGCAAAGCCCTTGGATTCTTAGTGGATCTAGATGAATTAGAAGAGTGGCCTGAAATTTCCAATTTTTCTTCTTTGAAAACATAAAAAAGAAACTAGGTCCACAGTACGGTGGAATTAACTAGACATTCAGTGTCCTTCACTGTGTCTGTTGCCCTTCCAATATCTTCAGATTGCAGAGACTGGATGTGGTTCAGGAAAATGACAGTCTTATTAACGCAAGTAACATATGGCTGGTGATAAACACGTAAAAATGAGTTAACATTTAAAATAATGATAATGGTTGCTATACACGTTTAAAGAACAGGCTCTCACAAAGATGAATGATGACAACCTCATACTTCATGCCAGCAAGAGGACTTAAGGAAAAGCAAAAGATGCAACTACTAGTAGAGACTTCTAATGATGATGCAAGTAACACCAGTCAGGAAACCCAGAGTTTAGCATTGAGGCGCACTTGTCAGGGTCCCACTGCTTCTTGAGGTACAGCAGCACATGCCAGTCCCCACCAGATTCCCATTCCCAAGGCCACACACAGTTCAGTGAATAAAGTCTCCCAGCACTGACAGGAAAACAAACCCCATCTTGCATGTCTCCTCCTGCTGTGGCAAAGCACCTGGACAAAACATGCCAGCCTCAGGCTGGAAACTCTCCTCCCTCTCAAATCTGCACCATTACTGGTCCGGAAGCCAGATTTCTCTATTTGGGTGAGACCTTTATAACACGCAGTAGCATTAATACAATAATACAGAAAATTACAAAGTGTATGCCACCAATCCTTATAAGTTTACCAGCTCATATAGGTCCTTCAGGAAAAAACTCCATCCAAACAACAGGAATTATTTTCCATTAAGGACACATAATGAAAGGTAAGAGCAAGCAGTTTGGATGGGATATACCTGCCATGCCACCTGGAGAGCAGCTTTGCTTCCCGCAGCCTCCAACGCCTGCACACCCATGCCCTCCCACGCACACCGAATCACGCCACTTCCCACCCCTGCCCCACCATTCACCCTCGCTCTGATTTAATTAATTGGGAATATATCCTCTCAGTCTGCCCCACAGGTAGCCAAAGGGGAGGCCAGAGCTGTCTTTTTCATTTTGCATTAAAGCTTATTTAAGGAAAGGAAAGCGTATTTTAAGAATAATCATGGGGTTTCCCTTCCCCCTCCCTCCCAACACTACTCCCACTTGCAGATCGCAGTGTCTCATCTGGACGAGCACCTTATCACTTGCCAACAGGGGCAATTCAGCATTTGTATTTATATTTGCATTTAAAAAGCATTTTCACAGGCTGCATCTGAAACTGCTGGCAGAGCAATGAATCGCAGACCTGCGGCGCGGTGACGGCACGCGTGGCAGCAGCCATCCCGAGCGCCACGCAGCCGGAAGCGCTTCGGGCTCTAATTAATCTTGGCTGCTCCTGACTCGCGGAGCGGAGAGCCTGGCCCGGCGGGTTGGGCTCGGCCTTGCTCTCTGGCGGCGAGCACGGCGCGGCAGCATCCCAGCGACACGTTTGGAGCACACCCGACGCCGCGTTTCAGTCGCGGCACGGGACCGGCGCAGCGTCGCAAGGGATAGCGGCTGTCGCTGCTCCGCTAAGACGCCATAGGGGTTCGAGAAGTTTTTTCTCATATTTGGGTGCACAAACAGGACCCATCCAACCCATGTGGGCACTGAGGAGAAGCTGCCGTGTATCGCTGGGAGGAGGAGGAGGAGGAGGAGGGTCTTTACCAGCCTGCCTCTGCCTCAGCGCAGGGCGCCCCACAGGGCACCAGCGGTTCCCGGTTGGGCTCCCACCCCGCTGCCCCTCGCTGTGCCCCGCGCACGCTGCCAAGCTCAGCGGCACTGCCCAGGCTGCAGGCTCCGCCGACTAGTTGCTCTTGTTACCAGCTCATTTTTTAAATTTCTCCTCATTTGCACGCAGAACTCGCCTCCGGGAGGTGGGCTGCAAGCTAAACACAGCAATAAGGATGGAAGCGGGGCCCCGGGGCCCGGCGCGAGGCGGCTGCTTCGCCGGGGGCAGAAACCCCACAGAGGCCGGGAGCTCGGGGCGGGCGACGGCGAGCGAAACGGCCCGCGTGGCAAGGCCCGCCGACGCTGCAGCGGTCTCAGCGCTTGCGGAGGGCTGGCGAGCTGCAGCGCGCCAAAGGACGCCGCTGCGCCGGAACGGACCCGGCGTCCGCAGCCCTCCCGGRGACCCCACGGCGGCGGCGGCAGCGGCAGCAGCCTCGCGCTCACGGGACTCGGACAGCAAACGACAGGAGAGGCGAGTCAGCGGCTACCTCCACAGAAACGGCGCCTTTCCAGCAGGATTTCCTGTGAACTACAGGTGAAAAGTATATAAAGCTCCAAGCAATTCTCGGAGGTGAGGCAGAGGACTTGCTGTGAAGCGTGGAAAAACAGCAAGAAATTCTTCTTACACAGAAGCAAATCTCAGCAATCTTATATGCCTGCTTCCTGCCCTCCTTGTTTTTCCTGGATGGGGGAAATGCTGAAGCTGCTGAAGACGGCAGTCCAAGGCTATTCCTCAATGCACTACCAGCAAAAGGGTGAATGATGGCTGTACCTTGTGTATTGATTTCAGTGAGTTCTGTATTCAAAAAAGAACTGTTTTTCTACAGCAGGCCTGAATGCTCAGGCTTCCACCTCTGTCACTGCAATTCGGCTGTATTGTGGCACAACTGATAATTTAACTTATCCCACCAAGCCCCAGCAGATTCTAGTCATCCTGTTGCTATAATGAGCGTGTTCAAATGTCTGTCTTCTAAATTAAAGGTTCTTAACAACCTTTGTTGATTATGGAAAAGAAGGAATAAAGTCTGTCTAGTTACTGTCTGAATAACGCGAGCAGGATGAAAAGGCAGTAGAAACAAGGTACTGCTGTAAATCTCTGAATACAAGGAGRCAGATCTGGAAGAAGCTCCCATTTTCTCCAAACAACGCTCCCACTTTGTCACTGGCAGAAGAAATTCAGGAAGGATGTCATGGGCCATATGGGTCACACAGCTCTTCCAGAGATGAAAAAAGGGGGTTTTGAACAACAAAAGATGCAAAACCACAAGTCCGGAGTCTAGTTCTCCTTCCCTTTTACAAGGTGTTGGGATAGTTTTGAAAGACAAGAAATGTGTTTGGTATTCTTCCTGTGGCAACAAAGAAGAAATTCTAGTTTACAACACAGACCACATGCAGAATTACATTAAATTAAAATACAGCGGAACCTAATGTGATGCAATTTTGCAGTTATTAAGTACTTACTGAACTCTAACTTCAGGACAAAGAGGGTTTGGGTTTTTTTTAATTGCATAAAGGGTACAATATTTCCATATTCAGTGAAAGGAATAATTAGCTGTGTGCTCAGTAAATAGCAAGCTTCCCCCCGACCTTCCTTGTCACAGGTGCCTGCTTAGTAGCAATTCAGGGATGCTTGACTAATAATCAGTTCATCCCTATGTTCAATTCATGACAGCTCAGACTGCCTGGCATTTCTCAGCTGCTCTGCACTGGTGTATGCTTGTAAAATGTCTGAGAAATATTGCATACCCAGTTCATGTTATCAAAATCAGAGGCTGCTCTTGAAAAACAAACAAATGCATCAGCTCAACCTCTTTGTGATCATGCTTTATATTTCCCAGTCTTTAATTTTTGCCAATTAAAATTAATTCTTTAAGATTCACGGCCTGGAAATCCCAGGTTCCCTAACATGTCAGGTTGCGGTTCAGTTCTGAGACAGAGGCAATTCCTCAAAAAACCCCAGTCTGACACAATCAAATACATCTTGTCAAAGTCCAGCTAATCAAAACCCTGCACTTAATCACATCAGCTCTTTCAGCTAAACCCAGACAGTATTACATTTGGGGATTCTTGCAAAATTCAATACAGCCTAGTATTCAAATGCCCCAAATAGCAGCTTGTTCCTCAACTTTGTGCTGCTTTCTAAAAATATATCATAATTCATTAAAAACAGTGTCATAATCTGGCATATAAAGTTTCTAAAAACTCACACAAAGTCTCCAAATTGCTCACTAGACAATGTTTTGGGTTAAAACTTTTATCTGCAACTTGCTGTTGATTTGAAAAGCATCACAGTATTATAAAGGTAGATCAGGGAACATATCCCTTTTTCTGACACTAATTTTTGGGCGCATCACCTAAAAATAGTACACCAGAATTTAGCCACCCACAGCATAAGATCGATAAATACCTATCCACTCTACAGAATGTTCTTGATTTACAAAGGATCTGGGTTAGATGTATTAACTAAAATTATGGACCTAATTATTTACTTTGATTGAGTAGGATCCAACAGCCAAGTATTACTGTCAATTGCTGAACTTAAGGCAGATTGACCGTGAGGATAACCAAAGCTCAAACTACCATCTAGCTTTCTTCTGCAAGCATCACTCAACACAAGCTTCCATAGTACAATACCATTCTGAGTAACTTTGTCCCCAAAAGATAATAATGCCGCTGCACTGTAGGATACTACTCTGCCTCTCTGCTTTTAGGGGGTACGAATGACTGGAAGGTATCTTCCATTAAAATTTTAAACCAGCTGGAATGTCATGGCTGGGAAGGCTGCTCAGGAGAGTAAATAGAGTAGATGAGAAAACTCCTCGCCCTATGTCCGGGGTGGAGATGTAAGCAATAGCATGCCCCAGCAGTACTTTATTTAAAAAGCATATGGCTACTTTTGAAGGAAAGGAGAAGGAGGAGGACGTGAGAAGGAGCCTCTTCAGGCAGCTGGAGGGATTTTTGCAGCTCAGGGCGCCTGTGCCGAAGCAATCCCCACTGAGCTCAGCAAACGAGCCTGCGCTCAGGGTAGGCCCCCGTGGTGGGAGACACCACTGCTTCTACCTCCCAGTTCCCACGATTAGCACCACCCCACTTCTCCAGGTAGTGGGAGCATTTTAAATCCCCATACATTAATGAAATAAATATGTTTTCTTGCTGGCTGCAGCAATTTAATTCTCCTTCTCAGCAGTCTTGATACCCAATCAGCAAAAGACATGATAGGCAAGCACTTGGATGTTCCCATTAAAATCTTCCTATGATTTTAATAATATTTAATGGGGAAAATACTTTTAAAATATCCAGCTATTTTCAATTTATTCTAACCTTCAAAGCCTGCATGCCTTCAAAGAGAATTTCCACTTCTTCTGAGGATTATTATTTAAACCAACTGTTATTAAATAATACTAAATCAGCTCATTTGCAAAGAAAATAATTAAAGTCACACTGGGTCTAAGAAGAAGAGGATGAGTGATCTGACCTTTTAATTAAGTGATTAACACCAGCCAGCAACAGCATGGGGAGATCACAATGGAAAAGTGACCTTTTTATGTCTTCACTAAGAATGGAAATAGGGCACCATCAGTATTACAATCTCCTCATCAAATTGTAAGTTACAGAATCACTCACCTCAAGGAATATTCAGAACAAAAACCTTCTAAGTTCTGCTAAGACATGTAGGGGATGTATATGGAATACATATTTTGCTCAGTGCATGAGGAAAAAGAAGTGACCAAGCGAAAAAAGGTCAACCTGTCATATTTTGCTAGTATTTGTCTTAAAGTCTATTAAATTTCTTCCTATGAAACAGATGGACCCTGCATCAGTGACTCACTGTCAAATCCATTATGAAAGTAAGTAACCAAAGTGTTTAGACAATTGGACGACTGTCAGTGACGAAACGAATACTTAATACTGGAGGTAAAAGACAGATTATAGGGCTTTCTTGCCTAGTTATCCATAATAACTCCAAAGTTATAAAAATAAAAGCAGAAATAACAAACAGGCCCAGCACATCAGGAACATGAAAGCCAATATAGGCAGAAAAGTAAAATGCTTTTCTTTCCCCCCACATTTTTCTAACTTCCTGTATTTTGAACTATAGCTCTTTCAAACTGTATTAACTCCAGCTAGAAAAACGGGTTAAGGGCTTCACATTATCTTAGCCCAAGGAATTTACAGGTTCTGTATGCCTACACCCTGAATAAAGCAGAGATAAAAGAAAATTGGAACTTTCAGAATTTCTCCTGTCTTTGTGGGTTAATCCTTAAATAAACTATGTAAGTTTTAAGCATATAATGACACTAAAGTATCTTCTGTAGCTATATAACAAATAGCTCTGAAAAATATACTACCAAATATATAGGCTTCTTATACAATTTGCTTGTAAACCAGGTATGTAGAGAGAATATATCACATGATAAGCTACATTTTTATATGGATCCTACGATCTAGCCATATTCTTTCCAAGTAGCACATCTAATCTAATATCTGGAATTTTGTTTTATGTCCTTTTTTATGACTAAGTCTAAGACTATAAATTCCTGCAGTATTTTTTGGACACCCACACAGTTCTAAAAGAAGCCTAAACTGTACTTCTATTTTCTTTGATAATCCCTGGCCCTTTAGCTAAGATCAAGGGCAGTATCAGTTCAATAGCTGAGATACGTTCTCTCTAGAGTTTATGCTCTCCTCTAAAATAGAAGAGGACTCAATGATATTGAACCTTTTCCATCATCTCTTATTAATATCCAAGTCCTTAAAATCTACAGCCTTATCATGGGTCAACTGGAACTTCTTTAAACTCATTTTATTGTGTCATCTTTTAGCTGTGTGTAGTTTGTACTCCTATGTTTATTTTGATCACCTATTTTTCCATTCTTTTCACATAACAGTGATGTATATATCTTCCCAAAGATGAACGTAAGTAATATAACCACAGTAAGCAATATGCACACGTATATTTTTGTAATACCTATAATTCATTTGTGTGCTTATCTGTTTTTCTACCAACAGAGAAGTAACTTCTATTTCATTAGAACAATTTTGAATGTAAGAAAACATATATAGAAGAAAAACTATTTCATTTAAACCACATCCTTAGATGTCTGCAGCATCTACTCTTCACAATAAAATCCATCTCAACACAAAAGTGAAATGAGCTGTACAGCACCCTCATATCAAAAGAAATCAGTAAAAGCTCTATTTACTGAGCTCTGCTGCATCTGACTTTTACAGCCTGATTTCCACTGCAGAAACCTACAACTACCTTATATTAATACAGCATTTTAAACTACTATAATGTCCAGTTCATTGATATTTTGCACTTCTATAGTTATTTCTACCTAGAGACATAATGGGTTCTAAAATATATAAAAATTACATACGTAACAATGCAGGAAGCCTGAGGGATTGTCTTAAGAGTCAGACACCGCAGCATCCGACACGATACATGCCTGTGTAAGCGAGCTCACGTTCAGACATTTTGTTCCTCGAGTGTTTAACAGTTAAGACAGGCAAAAAAATAGTTGTTTGCTTCCTTAAGACTAATTTCCAATATGTTGCTTTGAGAGTTTGACCAGGATGATAGCTGCTTGCCACTGCCAACAAGTTATTGGCTTTTCTGTAGGGTTTTTTTTTTTTTTTGAGCTCTGCAATGATAATACATGAAAAAAAGAAAATGAACTTACTTCTCCATTTCTAACTTATCAGGTTTGTTTTATCTAACCCTGAAGTGAAAGAAATTGTATGCACTTTCCCACATTTATTTCTCATCTTTGCAAATCCCAGTGGCTCCACAGTCTCAAATGTGAGATAATCTGTAGATCAATGAGGGCGGATGTAAAACTCTTGCTAAGCCATGTTTTCCCAGCTGGGGGTAAATTCACTTGCCTGTATGTAAAATTTCCTAATTAGAAATGTCAAGTCTCTGTTAAAAGCTTCCAGAAATTGAGGCCGAGCTCTACAAAAAGTTAACTCTTCCATAGCCAGGTCTTATCTGATGAGAAACCTTCCCACTATAGCTTATAATTAGGGCTGTGGTAGTGGAAGAATCAAGCACTCTGCTAGATCTGCACTGTAAAATGCACTTTCTTTGGCTTGCAGTGTTAGACTGATTAACGAACACATGCTGGCCCCTTGCCCATGGAAAGCCTTAACAGAGCCCTAAAGAATATTAATACCTAAACTGTAAGGCCCCCCAAATTTGACTAGATTTGGGTTTCTGCACATCAGCCATCCACACACTCCTCTCCACCACTGGGCTCCTGTCTATATGCTGGGACTTGTCCCTCGAGGAGCAAAGCTCTGTCCGCAGCCAGGCCGTCGGCATCCGCACAGTGCGGTTGCTCGATCCGAGAGTCTTGCGAGAGCCTCAGCCGTTCTGAGTCCCGGCTTAGACACAGCAAGGATGGAAAACCTGTAAGGATTCACAGGCAAGAGCCTGCGCTGGGGATAACCTGCAGCAGCCCATCATTCCTCATTTCAAGCCTTGTTCTTCCAGAGAAGGAAGTAACAAAGTTAGCATTTTAAGCAAGTTGCTAACTGGAACAAAGTCAAAAATATAAACTGAAAACAAAGTAACTGTCAAACTCCAAAGATCACTTGCCAAAGTCTTTTCTCCTCCTCCAAGCCTCTCAGCTAATTTAGTTTTCGTTCTTAACTTAGTGCACAAAAGCTCCAACTTCTGAGACCCACCAAATTCAAAACCCATGGAAGCAAACAGTGGTGAAGGAGGCCAATTTCAGCATGGACTCTGATCTCAACTGAGATAACATTTTGGGATGGCTTTACGCACAACAAGAAAATACTAAATTTCATTCCCTATGTGAAGTATTTGAAGTGATGAACCRAAGAGAGATATTCATCCCTGCCAACTCCTGGGCAGTCCACCACAACCCGCCAGGTCCTTTGTCATCTCCCCTTCCTCCAAGGGCCAATGGTGAGCAACAGGCTCTTTCATTCAACATCAAATGGACCAGAAACAGCACCTAGAAACTGGCTCGGGTGCCTACAAATTGGTGCTAGTTTCAGAACTCTGAAAGATTCTTCACGAGAAGGGAAATTCCAGATATTCCCTTCTTTGGGAGCACTTCTCTCTTCTTCTTTTTAGCTGAGACATATTTAGTCCTTTAAATTGAACTACAGAGCCTGGTCCAACAGATTAAAAAATAAAATAAAATAAAATAAAAAAGCTCTTACTCAGTACCACAGAAAGCACTGTATTTACATGCCTACAAACGGTAACTCAAATAACTCCCCCTCTTCTCTTTTAAAGTGTTGTTCTTCATGAATAAGTTCTCAAATAACCATTGTATTGATTATATGCAAGAAAACGTGGCTTATGGCAGCAGCTGACCTGCCTGTCAGGCAGCAGATCTGGGAGAGGGAATAGGGGAATAAAACTCCCCTCCAGTTACCAGCCCATATGTATACCTGCCAATGCTGCTCAACGGCWGGTTGTGCGCGTGGAGGGGGCAATCAAGACATGCAAACCACAGGTTATACAAATGAAAACACAGCCGCTTCTTTTTCAGTGCTTATCTTTATGTCCTCACCATTGGTGATATACCTATTGAAATTCTGATTTGACTGCAAGGCTGAAAAAAAAAAGAATGACCTATTGTCTGCTTATTAAGGACTTTTCATCACTGTAACATAGCTATGCCCTGGATGGTTCCTTCCTATTTTACAGTACTTCCTCACTCTCACTATAATTCTGAAGGCATTTTAGAATAAGGGAACAGTACAAGTAATAACAATTTTTCCGTGTTATAACCCTCATATTGTTCGGAATGACTTAGTAAAATTGCAGCATGTTAATATTGGGGGGAAGTAATTTTAAAGATGTGGTATGCATCTAAATAAAGCAGCCCAATACAGATCTCACTTATAAATGCACAAATCACAAACAAGTTCATTAAAGTGACTGCAACAACAAAGCCTTGAAAATATGAAACCGATATAATGTCAAAATCATGTCCAGGGCATTTATGTTGCCCTCATTTTAACCAGCGAGTTGTGGTCATGATAAAACCTGATGCTTGGAAGCCTGAAATTCAAAATTCCTCTAAATCAGTAGAGACAAATTCAAGCCAGGACATTCATACTCAAGTCAGAACTTCTTCAAAGTAAAAGCAAATATGGATGTGAGATAAAGCCAGAAACGGCATATGAAAAAGGAGGAAGAAAATGTTAACAACCCCCTATCAAGTTGTTCAGCCAAACATTTTCTGAACTACAAGCTAGGAAATGGAATCTCTTAATATAAATTATGAGTTGATCTTAAACGCCCATCAGCATTTCACCTAATTCTAACAAAATATCCCGTGAAGTCTGGGCAGCTTCAGGTCTCTCTCCCCTTTCCCACTGCAATCCCGGGCATTAATACACTTTTACCTGAAGTGGCCCCAGTACGAGTTGCACACAAACACTTGTGATATGTTTTTGGTAGACCCCGAAATGGCCATTATACTGCTGGAAGGAGGCAGCTCCTCTCCCAGTGCCAGCGGTGGGAAATACGACATCGGCGCTCGCATAGGCGTCGGGGCGGGAGAAGGCGTCGGGAACCACCACCAGCCCCACGCTGGTGCCAGCCTCGCTTTTAACACCCCCAAAATGCAGCAAGAAGCCTTATTTCTGCCCGTTTCTCCGAGCAGAAGCACCGACATTTTCGCAGACAAAACAGTGCCAGAAGCGGCGTGCACGCCCCCGCGCAGCCGAGCTCTGGCACGCAGCAGCAGCGAGCGCCCTCCCCGCTCAGCCCGGCGCCCGCGCAATAGCGAGGAGCTGCCGAGCCGCAGCTACCGCTGTGATCAGGCGGTGGCAAGTGCGGGGCTTCAGGCCTCGAGTGCAACTCCCTCCTCGTGAACAACCAGACGACTCTACTCTGTTCTTCATACAACAGCTGGAAGGCTTAAACCTGGGCTCAGGCTTCCTCTCCCCGTGAGAAATAAAAATTACGGAGGGGAAAAAAAAAACATTCAGGCAGCTTCTCTCGCACTTTAAATGAAGTAACAGGCTAAAACGTGATGCCTCCACTGCCGTGTGAACTGGTTTTCAAATAATGGAAAGACATGAAAGTGGATGCCACAGATGATAAGTAAAAATGTTTCCCAGAAAGACAGCAGTTTCATTACAGTACAGGAAAAATAAACACGTCTTTGGAAAGGAAATACGTCCGGACGGTAAGCAGGGGTGCGCAGGCTTGTTTGGAGACTCACCATTGACTCCAGCAAATATCCTTCTGTTCCCTCTCGTTCCCCCCCGACGTAATAGCCACTTAGCGTCTTTTGAAGACAAGTAAGAGAATGACTGAAAAAGGAAATAAAATGGGTTACATTGTTAATGAGTTTTCCATATAAGAAAAGCCTACTAAAACGCAGTTAACCTGCTCTAAAAAGAATAAAAGTCAGATGAGCTCTACTGACGGTAATTAAGATTAAGAGAGACCCTCCTTTCTGCATTATTGAAAGATCAGGCTAGGGTTATAACAGAAAAATAAAGAAAATATCAGGGGATATTTTGTCACAGAGTGTGTCACCCACATGGGGCATCCCTCGAACCGGTCGCAGTAACCGGTGCGACTGGCCGGAGGCACCAGCCTTACCCAGCATCTGCACCATCACCTGACACAACCTTCAAAACCGTCTCTGACAAAAAAATCTAAATTCAGTAAAATCAGTAACCTCTGTTTGCTGTTTTCCTGCTTGAAATTCCTCACTGGAAACCAGTGAAAGTTGATTAACTCTAGTATCATTAAAGTGAAAGAAGACTAACAAAAAAGAAATTCCTTCCTCCCCCTAATCCTAAACCAAAATTCTGCCATGTTCTTTCCGATATCTGTTAAAATTAGCCATGACCTACCAAGGTGAGTCATTGTGACAGACAAGAGAAAATGCCACATTGTCAAAAAGCAGCTCTGAAATGTGCTTAAACTCAGGAGAAAATTGCAATTTGGGGAGCTAATTCTCATTTCTTGCTGACTGCAGTTTTCACAGATTTTAATTAGATATCTATCATTCTCATAATCACTACTGTAATTATAGAGAGTTATGAAATGCTGGAAGTGGTTCTTTGTTATTTAAAGTTTCACTTGAAAAAAGACAAAGTGACAGATTTTTAGGAACCACAAGTTCCTGTCCGGGCAGCAAACATTTGCTGTTTGAGACCACTGGCAGTCAGCCACCCTGACCCAAATTCAGCTGTGACAGAGGCACATCTGTGCAAATCCGAGTTGGGTTTGGCATTTTGTTATTGCAAGAATTAATCTTACACAGTGAAATCTTCCCCCAAAACATGCAGCCCACATTTTACCTGCCAGTACACACTGCAGTTACTTTCCATCACTAAAATGGATGCTAAGCTGGTTTTTTGGCAAAGTGCATTATCCAAAATACTCGTAACAGAGTAGAAGATAATTCTGACCTCAACCCTTTTTGCTAAATGCCATGAAAATCAGAAGAGGGAAAAAGGTGTATCTGTGGGTAGGATTTTGCCCTCTCTGCTAAAATAACTTGTTTAGATTGAACCTACTAACAAACAGAGAACAAGTTCATTAATAAGGAGACATGCCTGCTTATCACGTTGCACAAGATAGATTTGATGAAAAATAAGCTTCAGTTTGCAGCATACTGGAGCATATAATAAACATTTCCAGCAACAATATGGACACATCCTTATTTGAGCTAAATCCCTACTCTGGAAGCAGAACTTGCTAGTGGCTTCAGGTAGAAGCATACAACGAGGACTCTCCTAAAATGCTTTAAATAATGAGCATTAATGAATGCAGCCGGCACCCCTGCCACCACGGAAACACTGGGAACACTTTGCAAAGTGGTACAGCATGCTATTTAAACTGCAAAGGAAATTATAGATAATAAGACCAAAAAAAATAGTTCATCATTCTGGGAGTATGAAAGCTGCACAGTTCTTTTGGTTTTGACACCAGTGTTGCACTACTGAATAAAGTAACAGCAGCTAAATTGAATAATGAAGGCTCCTTTTAAGGATCCATGTATTTTACTCTTCTTCCAAGAAAATAAAATGTTTTAAAACTGTGTGACAGGATTAATTAAAAACTCTGAAAATCAGCATCACAGCCACAAGGGATTCAAAATTTCCACAGTCCCACTTCCATTAGTTTTGCTTTATTTCTAGCAATAGATTTCTAGTGAACATTTTGACTTATTACCTGATATTTAAAGCTAGGCATTTACTCTCAAAACCAGCATGCCACTGGCAGAGCCATGCCGTAGTCTCTTTTCCCTTTAGCCACACAACTCGGGACTAACCAAGCTGGGTTTTTTTGCCTTTCCTCAATATTACCAGGATTCAATCTAGTGACCTGAAAAGTTAAGAGATCCTAATAAGAAAAGTGCAAGTCTTCCAAAGCAAGGACTAAGTCACTCTACAATCCAAGTGTCTCCAAAATAGAACTTATTCAAAGAGCAAATCCAAGGCACTGAGCTTGATTCAGCACTGGAGAAATCCACCCAGGAGCTGTCGTGGTCTTACTACCCTTCTTCCCTTCACTCCCCTGCCTGCCTTTGTTCCTTTAGGGGAGGATAACCTTGACAAAAAGAAATCTGTCCTCAAAAGCCTTCAAAAACTGTGAAGTTCCAGAATTTTTTAATTAGGCTATAATTTAAAAAATGCTCTGTATCTGAAACTTTCTTTTCCTCTCTTCCTCCTGGGATGGGCTTTGCACCAAAGCACAGAAATGCTCTGGTTGGCTGATACAATGCAGCAAAACCCAGCGACTTAGTCACCCTGTAAGACAAAATCTAATAAGCATGAACTCACAGCTAAAAAACAGCACAATGTGCCTGCCCAGCCAAAAATCCAGCCTGCTTTAGTGAATTATCATCACTATATATTATTTGTAGCACCGATAAGCCTTAGTTATAAAATAGCCCAGTACTGCCACTGTGGTAACAGTTAAAGCAGGGTTCACTCACATACAAAGACCTACTGCCTAAGAGATAAGACTACTTTCCTATTTACCAAAATGTGAATAATTCTGAATATAATCATCCTGATAAACAAAGAACAGAAAACAAAAAAATAGATTATCAGATGGGAGGCACTACCATGAATATTATTACAGCTCCAGCTCAGTATGAATATTGCCCTTGGAATTAAACTAAAAAACAAAGAATAATATCTGTGTCACATATTTAATTCATACTATTCTGTGTAGGGAATAATTAGAAACTCCCACAGTCCAAAGAGATTTATTTGTTTGTGTCCTTCAAGTCATCTGAGCTTTGGGGATCCATGCTGAACACTTGAAGTCAACACTAAATATTGCCTAGGTCAACTGTACTAGTTCACCATTGCTCCTGAAAAAAGAAAAACAAACACATGCTTTCTTTACAGCATTAAAGCATCTGGGCTTTTATTATTCCCTTTCATAAGGAAACATGCTTAGGCAGATATTATTCAGTAAGTTTTCAAATTAAATATTTGTGCAGCAAGATGTTATTTAACATAGATTTTATAATATTGCTTTTGAGAAATAATGCATTACAAGAGAAATATTATGCACATTTATCATTTAACCAGTATTCTGTAGCTCATGCCTGGTCTAAACAAATACATATTTTGGCTATAACATTCTATATTCTTATTTTTGCCTAGCAGTGTGCTGTGGAGCAGCTAGATTGAGAGATGCAGCAATACGCATAACCTTTAGCTTAGCTGTTATCACAAGGAAAACAGTTACTGTTGCTATGGTTGTTTGGTCAAACTGTCACCCCATATCAACACTGTTAGTATTCACACTTGATAAGAAGATATCTTAAAAAAGAAGGGGGAGGAGAGCAAAGAAAAATGCTCTATAAAGGCAGCCCAGGTCTCATCTAATCTCTTTTAAAAATCTGCTATGCTAATGCTAGTCTATACGCCTATCACATCAATCATACAAGACCTCAAATATGGTGAAGTTAGATGGATAAAATATAATGAAAAATAGGACCTCCGTGTGTATTTTTTTCCAATTACACTGATGTTGAGGCTTTTATTGGTGTACCACCCATAAGGTATTTGCAGGACCGGGAAAAGCACTGACTGGAAAAAAAAAGGTGATGATTTTCAAGTACGTGTAAACCCTGTTAAATCTCTGCACAATACACTGTACAACCCAAAACCTATCCCTTATGAGACTATTATTTCTCAGCGTCTTGTTAGTGCTGCTTTGCACATAACCTCGTGAACCACTCGGCTTTCCGAAGAGCTGCCCGTAGCCCTCAAGGTGTACTGTCAACTTCCACGATTAGACTTGGAAATTTAAATTAAACTTCGTTTCAAACACAGCTGTATACAGCAAAGGTTTGAAAGTATTCCTGCAAGGTAAATTTTTAGACTGTTCAACAGCCTAAACAATGAAGTGCGTGAGCCAAAAACAAAATTAAACCTGTCTCACAGCAAACCCGTCCACCTGAGCTGGGCTGAGAGTGCGGACAGAGCCCTCTTCTTCGCAGACACGACCACAGCGGACTCGCCACCGCCCCAAGGCCCGGGACGATTACACGGGGACAAGGCTCCTGTTAAGCACATATATACTCAGACATACTCCAACACTGACGAGGTGTTTTTTCTGCTGCCTCTCCCCCTTATCTGCTTTTTGCAGCGCTACCCAAGGAAGGACCTGGCTGACGGCGTTGCTCCACGTCGCAGGCTCCTTGGCCACGCGGCCGCCTGGCGCTCATCCCTCCCAGCACCCACCAGAGCTCCTCCGCTCCCAGCGCCCACGGCCGACGCTCGGAGAAGGAGAAATTCAGCAATCCTGAACCGCAGCTTGCTTGCAAGCTTCTAATATCCTCCAAGTGCTGCTTTGCACCTGGACCTGCTGAGCTAATTGCAGTGATTTGCCTCGGGTATTTCTCCCGCAAGTGCTATCCACCGCCCTTAGGTATAATGCAGACTGCTTGCTGGAGACGGACACACGTGCTCTATCCGTAAAGAAGGCATGAAACTTTCCGTCTAGCATGTGGCCAGACATTGAGACGTGGCCAAATACCCAAATTACAAACCAGCACCCCCCTGCCCACCCCTCGGCGAGGCTCCCGCACGCCAGGGCACCGTACTGCTCGACGAGTCTCTTATCCTAAAAGTTCATTTGCTCTGCTGTCTTCAGGAACTAGGATGCCCCTTTCTGCCCTTCCAGGATAACAGAGACGATATTTTATCTGTCGGCTCCATCGCAAAGGATGAGGAAGGTTGTTTTATTCCAGCCTGACGATAAGACTACAGAAACTGTGTGTGCAGACCATCGAGTTGTGCATATTTCTACAGACAAACAAGTACACACGTAAATAAAAGTGGGCTTATTTAAAAATGGTGACAAGTGAGGCTCTTTCAGATGTTTTAATACAGACACTTCCCCTTTCACGTAAGTAAAACTGGTGTATTCTTCTGACGCTTTTCTAAAAATTTGTCCCCAATGGTGGTTTATTCACAGTTGTCTTCCTTGTTAGAAGTGACAGCTATTAATTTGCCTGCGCATATTACTTCTCCTTCAAAACTTTTCTTTGTGCTATCCAGCCCATTGGTGAGTATAGACTAATATTTACCCCAGCAGTACTGAAATACAAAAATGAGGTTGTTATTAAAAAGCTAGATTTCGAAAGCTACAGAGTACCAGCCTGTCCTCTCTATGCACCTGTGTTGCTCAAGTGCTCAGCATTTTGCTAGACTACATCCTAGGGCTCCAGATTTTACTTTGCATGAGTCTCAATCTCTATTTCTATAGCACATAATTTGCCACATGCATGTTTTGGAAGGCCAAGAGAAAAAACACGATGTTGACAGTTAAAGATTTTTTTTTTTTTTCCTTAGAAGCAAAAGGTAAGTCATAATAGGTTCTCTGGAAGCAGTAAGAGCACTGTATATTTAAGTGTAAATAGAATAATCACTTACATCAGCAGGGTAGGCAAGACTGCCATTTGCTCTGGCATTAATGCACTTATTGAGTCAGTGGTCCTGAACTCAGTATAACTAATTTATTCTTTACAGTGATTAGACCACACCGGGAGAGAACAGGAGAGATTGACCATCCATCTGATGAGCAGCATTTCCACCAATTCATTATAAGACAGTTTGGGAAAACATTCTCCTCTCTCTCATGCAGTAGCACTTAACGAGTCAAGAAAATCAAATGCAAAAGAAGAAATGTACGACTGAAATATGAAGGAAAAAGTCCAAGCAAATACCTATTTGTAATGCTTCTKTGGCTCTAGCTCAGACATATCCGTCAGGCAGAAGGGTACAAACAAGCATTTTGTTCTCAGTTCTCTCTCTCTTTCTCTCTGATACAAACTTCAGGCTCTACAGAAAAACAGAAAGCTACTTCAGCCCTCATCAAATCTCAAAACAATTTTCAGCTATAAGAGAACTGTGTGTTGTAGAATACAACATAATAAAACCCAAGTATGATATGTTACTCAGCTTAAAATATCGCTCTAAGTCTGCCCGAGCTTTCTGTTAGCCGTGCCAAACAGCTCTGTAAGTCTCCCTCCAAGCCTTTGCAAGCCTAATAAACTCCCTTGGAAGGTAAATAGGTGTGTATGCTTGGAGAGAACCAGGTTTCAGGGTTTTTTTCCGAGTACACTTTATGTGCTATGAAATCAAAGCAATTATAGATCATTTTCTAAGCTAGGAGCCAGCTAAGAATACCATTGCAGCAACAGGAGGGACATAAATTAGGCAAAGACAACAATGTAAGGAATGGAAACACCAGAACAATTATCCTTCTGGGGCATTACATACTCTAATGAGGATGAGAAATGACAAAAGCTAACTCAGCCCTGGTATGTCAAGCCATTAAAGTTACTTAATGTATCGTGGAATGAAGAACTCAGACAATCCGAGAGAAGCTGAAATGAGAGGATAATGGCAGGAACAGAAAGGATGGGGACGCGCTCTGCTCTCTCTGAACAGCGCCTTGTCATACGCAGGTGCAGCTGCTGAAGCAGGAAACATTATCAATAAACATATTTGGGAAACAGGGTGAATGGCCACCCCAGAACTTACGCTCGGGTTCCAGCTCTGTCTGAACAGGTCGATTTTTAAGGTTCACAGTAAGTCCTATTTATTTTTTCAAGCTTCTTCACAAGACAAAGGCAAACAGGATGCAAATTCAGTTTTTTGCTGAGATGGAAAACTAGCGCCATCGTTGTTCCAGGACATCGCTCCAGCGTGTGACTAGCTGCGGTCTACGTGGTGTGCTGCAAGCCAGCCCTGCTCACGCTTCAGGTCAGCAGGACATGAACTTGCTCCGATCCAATGCTGCACGACTGCATTATCACAGCACCGTACCCAGCTGTATATTCATTGACTTTTCAGCAGCTGCAGCGCAGCTCTACACTAAGGCGAGCGCGTGGCGTTGGCTTGGGGCAGGCGCAGCGATGTGCAGCCCCAGCTCATCCCAGGAGCCTCTTACTCACCCTTCATTTGCTTCTGGTTTTCACTGCTTGGCCAGGGACGTGCTGCAGCTGCGGGAAGCAGGCTGTGAGGCACCTTGGGGTGCTGCGAGCTGCGGTTGGGGCCACCCCAACCTCACCTGCACCAGCCTGAGCCAAGCAGGAGCAGCGATGGCACGGAGATTTTCCTGAAAAGCCTGACAAGCTTTTGCCCTAAAATGCAACACTTCATATGTTACGGCAACCAATGCTTTCAAGGCTAGCCCCAAAAGCTAGCCTTGAGATAAACGACCAGACAAACAGCCAAAAAAAACCCTTTTTGAGAACCATCTCACCATAACATTGCTGACCCCCTCAACCCTGCTGCTGTTAGCTGGAGATCTTAGCATTACACTTCCCATTTCCAATCCCTGCTCGTGTTCACCATTACTATCTATAGTCTTTGCTTGTGCCAACTTTTACCATAAAATGGAAGGCCCGTTCCATACAGTGTTAAAATGCAATAATTTTGATAGAAGTTAAAAAAGTACTACAACCTTGACTGCAAAGAAAAATCTTACTCGCTTCCCAGAAATGCTAGCTAGGTCTGCACTTTTGAACCTCCTACGTCCACAACTAATACACGAGGCCCTTATACAGCAGAGAATAAAGTGCTAAGGGCTTAAGCAAAACATAATGGCAAATGTTAGATCACAAAGATTTGTTCAGGTCAGAAAAGCTTATATCAGTTCCTGTATAACATTTAAAAGAAAAGTCCTAATTTACGCAGCAGAGGTTCAGTGGTGTCCAAGACACAGATACAGAGTAAGCCCCCATACAAGAGGGGATTCTACCTGTCACTTAAAGCAACTTTAGGATTGACCTAAGAGTCTATAAAGGGTGACAAATACATACACACTTCTAAATTTGGGAGGATATACATCTTCTGCTTCTTGTTTAACTCACAATGCAGAAGACAGAAAAACAGGAATGTAAATGGTAACGCTCCATGTAATTCAGAATTTTGCTCATAACATCTTAAAAGGGAACTTTTACCATAAGGTCCTTACAGACACTAGGTCCAGAGAGTGTAAACTGAAATCTGTTAAGGCCAAACCAGAACTAAAGAACTGTTAAGTACAAGGGAATTTGTCCACTGACTTATAAAGGGACAGTGGTATTGTACATTTCCCATCACATGGAGTTTTTAAAGAAATACCAATGCTTTTGTAAAAAAACATTCTCCCATTGAACCACAATTATTTTGGTGTCAGGCCAAGAATGCCCTGTTTGGTCTGAAATCGCTAGATGAAATTCCATCCCCTCTATTCCATGATCAAATCATAAAGTAGAAGTATCACTTTATATTTTTGGGACTTGCACTTTTTTCTAAAAAATGGGTAAAGTGAGAGAATTTGGGATGACATATGCCCCTTTTTATGCAGAGTAATTCTTCTGTCTAAATGTCTCATCTGATAAGAGTAGTAGGAGCTCTTTGATTTTATTAAATCAGGCTAGTAGGGGGAGACAGCGACTCTGAAGGAACAGTAAAGTCCACTTCTGGTCGACACTCAAAGTGGATTTCAAGGAGACCTTCTGTTCAATCCTCCACAATAGCAAGCCAAGATACAAGGTAGATATGAGCACAGATGGAAAAGAAAAGTGGAAAGATTCCTGTAACTCAGCCTTCTCCAGACTTTGACCCTTCTTCACACTTGGAAAAAAAGGATAAACAACAAGATCACCCGTTGAAGTTCCACCAGTAAAAACTGCGCATCAGAGCTATCAAYCCTTCCCCAGATCGGGGCCTCTGCTTCTCTCCTGGTTCCTAAGCGCGGTGATGTGCAGCTGCATCTGTCATGAAGCATTACGTTATGTCAGTGCCGTAATGCAATGAGAGATACAACTGCTTCTGGCACGTAAGAAAATGACAAATCAGTCTGGTGAATTTGAAGAGACAGTTTTCTCGAGGAACGCAGGTGCAGAAGCTGGGCTTTAACAAAAGTTCTTTCAAATGCAGGAAGTAAACAATAAAAAAAAGGCCATTTTACCCTAAGTAGATTTTAGAAAATAGGTTTTCTATCCAAATGTTTTGCTACAGCTGCAAGCTGCAGATTTGAAAACTGACAAATGAGATTTCTTTCAAACTCCAACATAAAGTAAATGGCAGAGAGTGAAAGAGACCAAAAATTTCATATCCGTTAGGATCTCACCACTTCATTTTAATCAGGAATCAGGTGCTGACTACAAGAAATTGTCCAGAATGTGTCTATCTCATTGAGCTTTCGCTAGGTGAAGTTCAGCTAGTTCCCATGTTTGCAGTTGCATCCCAACCTAGTAACGGGCACTTAGCAAAGATCTCAGCCAGACTGCAAACCTTTTCGCATTAAGAATATTCTACCTTTGTGCAATCCCTGTAATAAAGGGTACTCCCAAGTGTTAGTTCGTTAAATACTATCTTTAGTGATCTATCTGATCCAGAGGAGAGGAGAAGGAGAAGGTTCTCCTCTTCCACCTATGCACGGGATTCAGCTTTGAGACTCTCTTCTCTGTTTGCACACCTTCCACTGATGCCTGTGGGAGCCGAGCATGGAGGAGAAAAATACAGAAACATCAATGCTATGATAAGAAACTAGAGGAAAAGATTATTTTTACATTAAAAAAAAAATTTGTTTACTGTGGTCAGTTTAAAAAAGGGGGGGGGCAACTCCTCCCCCCTCCCGCTCCCCCAAAAAAGCAGGAACTGGCATGAAAAGGTGGGGGCTGACTTGATCCAAACACCTCTGATACTTTGAACACAGGAATTTTGTATGGGAATGCAGCCTGGGTCACTCAAGTTTTGCCAGTACCAAAGACAGCCTTTTAAAAACAAATTATATGTATGCAGCAGAGACTTATGCTTTTGCCTTACATTCCAGCAGAACAGCACATTTTGCATTTTATTTTTTAAAGGAGGGGAAAAGAAAGAAAAAAGAAGAATGTAATAACATGTCAAATCCAATCCATCAGCGATGCAGATAACTCCAGATGCTAAGGACATCTTAACTCACAGGGAGAACATGCATTATCAGATAGATACGTAACAGTTTTTATCCATGAAAACTTACTATTGGCGGGGAACTGCGGTAACATTTTCACAGGAACATAATGTTGTTTACAGCAACCTGCAGGCAAAACGTACTTAGAGATCACGCTGGCGAACCACAAGCTGCTTCTGAACAACTCACGGTTCTAACGTGGCCACTTATGTTTCCCCTTAACATAAAACACTAAACCCAGGAAACACCAGGATTTTGAAGTGGCAGTTAAGGGCCTCATTATCAAATGAGACTCAGAAATGTTATTTATTTACAAGATTGGGAGCCAGTTTTCTCCCAAATTTGAAACCAAATCCCGTGTTGGTTCCACCTTCTCTTTTTCGTTGTATGAAACATCTAATACGGTGCGTGTGAAATCTCACAGCAGCGTTTGAGCCTCTGTCACTGTTTCTAAAGTTTTCTGAACGTGAAAAGTACTGACATATAACACATAATAAGGAACCCATTGGCCTAATAAGGATTTATTTTTCCACTCACTAGCACACCAATTTAATTAAATAAGATACCAAACCAATTAATAAGCCCAACTAATAAGACCCACTATCTATCAGCATATTAAGCTAAAGTAATTTCTCCCTGTGACTATTTATGACAGCAGCTATTCACTTAGTAACCATTTACACAGTAACAGCACTAAAAAATACCATTGTTTGAGGACTAAGTAGATGAGAAATTAAATGCTGTGTTTTAAATTACATCGTTTCTTTAAAAAGTATATTCAATGAGAATAAAAAGCAGGGGGGAAATTCCTGAAAATAAAAATGAAAAATAAAATGTGTCACTACCTTTGCCACAGCCACTCGACTCAGCCTTAGCAGTGCTGATTTAGGTAAACTTCCAAGCCCTCTGGTGACCCAGCCGACCACACTAGACCTTTAAGACATCAGGACTGCGGCAGTAGGAGGCACCGTTAGAACAAAGGTAACGCTGAAGCCGGTTAATTTTTCTCATTGCGCTCGCAGGATCCTAAGGAGTGAATTAGCAGGTCTCCGTCTGTAAGAGGAGAGCCATACTCTGAACGGTGCTGAGGTCCTGCTGAGCACTGCCAGCAGCCAGCGCCAGCGTCCGGGCTCACCAGCCCGGAGCCGCTTCCYGCGGCGACGAACGACACAACGGGAAGAAGGCAGTTGAGCGTGTTCCAGAGCCCCTCGGGCGATGCAGTTTTGAAGATCGCGCTGAAGGAGAGCAACGACGTCATTCAGGAAACGCGCTCTCCTCCCAAGCAGCTGACACAATTTCATTTATCATCTCCTGCTAACGCCGCCCCCAGCCGTCGCCTTCCGTAAAGGCAAGCGAAAGATTTCTGCAACGAGGTCGCCACCGCCACGAGGAAGCAGCGTCAATTAGAGCACTTTAATCCATCCCTCCGTTTTCTCTGGCCTGAAGAAGCTGATGTAGRATGGTGCCCAAAAGCACTCCCAAACTTGGGCCAATTGCTAGAAGGAGAGCGTGATGGGTCTGGCTAAATGAAGAAAGTATCAGAAACAACCTAGTGAGAGAGACCACAAGCGCTGCCACCAGCATCGTATACTGCTTACGCTAAGAAGTAACAAAAAGCCTTCCAATGATGAGAAAACCTAGTGTATCCAGAAATTTCTGGGCTCATCAATGGATTTCGTCCGAGTTAGTAATACCGGAACGTAATTGTCATTCCGCTGGAGTTCTTGAGCAAGCCAAGAGAGAAGCAAGGAGCACGCGCCAGCGCCAGGGTGAGGAGCTCCTTTTCAACACAGAGGAGCATCCACCAGCATCTCTAATTTGCAAATGAGGCAGCAATCTAGCTGTGAAATTTAAGAGACTAACACCACTTGTAGAACTCAGCTTTATTATCAGTTCCCTAGCTGCCACTGATTCACGCCAGCAAACGTCTGTATTTTTGGAGGACACCCCACCGAGGGTATTGACTCGAATGCTAGTTCAGCAAATTTCCGCTTTTACACCTTTGCACGTGTGTGTATATATACTATCTACCCGTGGGGATGCCACTGCTTGGCATAACAAAATATCACTGTTTCACACGGAGCCGAGCACACTCCTCGCCATTGGTTCAGGCGCTCTCTGCCTCGCATTACAGGTGACATTTTGGGAGATTTCATGCACAGCAACATGTCACAGCTGACCACAAATACGAGGAAATATGAGCAAATATGAAGAAAAACAGAAATGTCCTGCGGACATTTCCAAGCATAACCTCGGAAAGAAGTTACCAAGCTACAATCAATAAATGTCCTGGGATTTAAAAAAAAAAAAAAAAAAAAAGCTTTTTTTTTTTTTTTTAATCCAGATCATTTCAATGGACCTGCAAACTTTTGCAACAGCAGAGCAGGTGGGGTAACAACCTTCAGCAAAGGGCAGGAATGAAGGAGAAAGAGCAAGAATTTCCTAAACCAACTTATCAGCCAGAAATATGACTATAGCTTGGGAAGTGCCTGCAACAAAAAATCAGTACTTAAAACACAAAGTGTCTGTATTTCATGAAAAGTCTAAGTTTTGTTCAAACACAGGAGTTTTCAAGTGCTGAGTGGAAACTTTAATGTAGCAGAGATCCAATGGCTGAGTAGCAACAAGAAGACTTCAGACATATCCATAAAAAATTACCATTATTTAAAACATTGAGCTTAAATGCACTTTTCCTGTAGTATAAATGTTTATTGACCTGCTGTTGACAAATGTGATGTAAGACTCTCTTTTACATCAGAGATGAATGAAATTTTCTGGAAGTTATTCATCACTGCAAATATAAGCTCTCCTGTGTTTGTGCTAAACAGTTATTTGCCTTTTTAATTTAGAATTTGATCCTTAAGACAATACTCAATTTTCCTGCTGAACTCCAGTTTGTGTCCATGCTGACTTATACAGCACACTAACATTGTACATTTTCTGTATTTTCATGAATATAACTTTCAGGTTACACGAAAATATATTCCTATTCAGCTGCAGCATGTTTATAAGTGCATTAAATGCATCAAGGGAATTTTAACCCCAGAACCTCATCTCCTTCAGCAGTTCCCTTGCCTCTTATTTCCCTATAGTTTTCTCCTTTTTTCCCCCTTATAGTCACTTTGTTCCTGTCTTTGATTTGGGATAGGCCGTCTGAAGGAACAGTATTTTTAAAGTGCAGAATATGTAACAGGTTATATGCGTGATATAAATACATGACGTAACTATGAAAGAGGCTATAATCTTTAAAAGAGGGTGCTCTCACTGAAAGCGTTAAAAACACTTTGTACCTTGGTTGTATCGTGTGTGTGTGTGCGCATATATATACGTATGTATATGTATACTATCTGCAGCAGAGAATGAGGGAGTCGGACATGGCATTATATCTACCGTTTGCCCTTCAGGATATCCCTTTGACATTAACCTGCCTGAATACCAGAAGGTAAATGTGAGGAAGCTGTTAAGGAGGAAAGTCACAGCATACAGAGCAAGGGCAAAAATAAGGTGCTCTGAGGAACTAATTGAAAGGTGAAGGGTGGGAGGAAAGCGCGTGTCAGAGGGCAAATACACCCTGCACAGTTTCCCAGCTATGCTTGGGATGAAAATCTTAAATCTCAGAGATGCTGGAAAATAGAGAAAAAGGGAAGCGAAAGGCTCCAGGTTAGTGATGGTGAGTCAGGAGCAGCCAAGAGGTCAGCCCAGAGTCCCACCGAGAGAGAGGAAGCACACCAGGGGCAAGGCTTTGCTTTTTCTGCCAAAGACGGGGTAGCTATAATCGAGGCAAATTTACAGAGGTTGGCAAGAGACATGGAAGTGTAAGACTAGCTTTGACCCCTTTCCTTTACTTACTTGGTAGCTTAAGGACACTGTTTTGTATATTAGGATGGTTTGAAGACACTTTTTTCATAACACTATAAACTCATATAGGCAGCAAAATTGAAGGCCCGTGCTGGGAATGAGGACAACAGTCCAGAACAGGATTCAAAAAGTGGTGGAGCCACTTGGCTCCAGCCAGGCAGGTGGTGGGAAGTCAGGGCTTCCACCAGAAAGGACATTTAGGAAGGACCAAGAGCGGCCTGCGAAAACTTGAAACCATGGATGTAACACCAGAAAACATTTTGACAACAAGAAAAAAAATAAACCCAATTCTAACATTTTTCATTATATTTCTTCTTCCTACTCAATAAAGAAATGAATTGCTACAGAATCACAAACCACCAGGCAGAAAGGTCTTTTTCTTTCAGGAAAAAGAAATAAAAAGAAAAAGAGAAACTGTTGACAAGTATCGGGTAACTTATTCAATCATCTGCAATGCTTGATCTGATCTTTTGCTGAGATATTCAGCCAGCATAATTTCCAACGCTGGGAAAAAAACAACCATCAAACAAACAACAGTTACAAAAAGCACAGATGATATCATATCCCGGAAAGGGCTCAGTAATGGATCTCTTAAATTAATATGTGTCATCATTCAGATAGTATTTTAATCATCAAGGACAGCTTCTTCCCATTGTCCTGAATTCCATAAATCAAAACCTGTTTTAATTAGAATAGTTTCTCCGCAGTGCCTTATGCTGTCACTTAACCAAAAAAAAAGATGGTCAGAGTAAAAGCATACCTCTAGGCCAGCAGAGGTACAGATAAAAGACGTGTTTTATGAAGAACTTAATTTTCCCCGTTTCTGTTGTTGTTGTTTCCGTTACTTGTTTTTCATTAAAGACTCCACCGCCATGGACTTCCCTGCGGCAAAGCTTACGTGAACGCAGTCCTGAACCTGACACAAGAAGGAAAACGCTCTTCCTACAGTAGCTCCAGCAGACAGCTGAACGAAGCAGAATCCATCAGGTATTAGTAACAGCCACTTCTAGGCATCTCTGTAAATACCAGTCTCCTTGGTAAGGAGCTGGGAAGCTTTGGAGCAGTGATAATAAGGTTTCCAGGGCTCCTAAGGAGGCACCACGGCTGTCCCCCTGCCCACCCCACAGCCCATGCCACCTCGCTGCCCCATTTCCTGCGAGTGCCAGGAGGGCACTTCAAGTTGGCTTAGTCCCTAGAACATCGGCCAGCGTTAGAAGAGAGTCATTCTCTTCCCACGAAACCCCTTTCTTGTGGTCTTGCAAACACTGAAGCTCTTTGCATGAAGCCATAAAGTCACCGCTTCATTTTTGGTTCTTTAATGCCAAAATACCCATTCCTAATGTAAATGAAATTAAAGAACTCACTGCTGCAAATACTAATGTTTTATTCTATAAATGTTTTTGACACCAACCAAAAATGCTGTCAGATTCCCAAAGCACCTCAGAAGACACAACAGAATCCTTAGCTCCTCTCCCTGTCCCTCCTGACCCCTGGCACTTTGCACCACGCTGTTCATGCGAAACTCCACCATAACGCTTAGAGATTCCCACAAATACATTAGGTTTCCAGAGTTATATGACTTTGCCTGTACTTGCCCTCTTAACCCCAGGCGACGTGGCGATGGACCGTATCCTACAGAAACCGTGCCTTCCCTCCTGCCCCCTAGGTAAAGCACACCCCTTCGCAGCACGTTGGCTGCCTCGCCTAAGCTTGGCCTCATGCTGGCTCTAAAATCCCCAGTCTGCAAGGAATACATGTAACAGGTAAACAAGCCAAGCAAGGTCACGAAGCCCAAAATGGATTAGAAATAAAATCCTCAGGTCAGAGCCTCAGGGGGGCTGTTGAAATCAGGAGTCAGGAGGGCTTCATCTACTTGTACTTACACTTATACCAAGAGAAGATTTGTTGCAGAAATACTTAAGTTTTTTTTTTTTTAATATTTCTGTAGAGTCTCTAATCTACATTTCAGTCACACCATATACAGACAATTGTATAATTTTTGAATACAATGCATCACATAACTTAATCTCTGCTTTGTTTTTCCTCTTGCCAGTATAATAATTGCTGGCATAATAATATTTGCTTGAAGAAAGTCGCTCCAAATATATGTCAGTGTAAGAAAGAGGAAAATCACCCCAAATGATCTATTCAGAAATGAAAAATAGGAGATCTGTAGCTTTTAAGTTAGATATTTGCATCTAGTGTGCAGAAAGAAGAATGTATGGATTAATTTAATCTAGACTGTTACTAGTCATCTCCTGCGATGCAGCATTTGCATTCTTATAAACGCTATAGTCCTCCTGCAGAAACTCAGCCCGGGAAAGCTATAAATGTGAGCCTATATATCAGGAAATTGGTACAATTGGTTTCTTGTTCTCCCCTAGCATTTGAAAGTAGTTATTCTTTAAAGGGATCAATTCTCTAATAAGACTGGATTATGCACATCTCATTTACTGGAAGAAAACATGAGAAGAGTGGTTTACTGGAAGGGAAACTTATAAGAAAGGCTAAATTGGATCTTGAATAGCTGTTGTAATGTAAGTATTCGTTATTTGGTTTTGACATTTTTTCCCTTGTCTCTGGAAAACTACATTACACAGGAGAAAATGCTGATGAATTTTTGACAGTATGTCTGGCTTTTGTTTTTTTTAAAAGGCACCTTGTAACATAGTCTCCAAACTTTTATATAAGTGCACAATAGCTGAAATATTCCAGAAATCATATGCAAAATTAGCCACTTTTCAAGCACAATCCAGAAACAAAGTTACTCAAAATTCTCTGGTTGTCAATACATAACTGCTCAACAAAGGTTTTTTTGCCAGCAGAGTTTCTGAGAGGAAAGCAGTAGTTTTCTCACAAAATTGCAGAAACTCGAGAAGGCCAGATGCAGAGGTCTAACTTGAGGCCTGACTTTGGCCCATTCCAAGCATTTTAGTGAGATACTGTAACCTACATGCAAAACCTGAGACACTCTGTCAAGCCTCAACACCCATTTACAGGGCTGTGGGACCGCAAAGACCGCTCTGCAGCTCTTCAGGAAGAGGGGGAAATTTTTAGAATGTTTTATCAAAAATCTCTTTTTTGGAAAGATCGCTCAGTTCTGAACCACATGGACCTCAATATAAATGAGAGGTGCTGTCACTGGCCAGTCGGAAAGCAAACATCACGTTAATTAGGATCACGTAACAAGGCAGGTTTTGGCCCTAGGTTTGAACTCACAAAGTTGTTCTCCTCAGAGAGGGCCTGCGAATTTCTTGCCAAGAAAGAACAGGGGACTCTCCATCAGCAACGCACTGCCGAGCTCTGCAGGGGACAGGAACAGTCAAAGTAGTGGGCAACCATCTGGAGGCAACAGTGAAGGAAAAGGCAGCCCATAGCAATTTGCTTCATAAGATATATTACAGAATTTTGAGTTTCATAGTTTCCTTGGAAAGAGGGCTTCCAAAGAAGCTCCAGAGTAAGCTGTGCCATGAACTGCTAGTGACCCACAGATCATCTTCATATGCATGCTGGTACCCCAGTCCCCAGGGTAAATGTGACACAGCTCATACATCTTTCCTAGAGTCATCATTTTAGTGCTTTTCTTTTACTCCACACTCACTACGAGGCAAAAGCCCATGCACAAACAGCTACTGTGAGCTCCTGCAAAATCACGCCCTCCGTTCTCCCGCAGTACTGTAATCACCTGCCCATGCACCTGACAGTAACATGGATGCATGTCAGATTTTACTAACAGGATTGTGGCAGGTGTCACTTTAATTTGGAATTACGATAGTGAGCTCACCAGCATTTTTATAATCTGATTTACAAAACATAAGCACTCCCAAAGGTGCTAATTCCCATTAGCGAATGTATGCAGAGCAGCGTGGGGGACAGCATGCTGCGTTTCTGTGCATACCACTCTCACCATCTTTTCCTGTAGCTACTCTATTGACACATGCCTTACAGAAAGAGGCTAAGCCCATTAAGTGCAAAGCTAAAGTGGTTTCCACAGTACGCACTGGTGTTATGCAGAGGGTAGGATTTGACATAGAAAAGACCTAAGTATCTTGAAAAAAAATTTTTTTTTTTAACCTGAAAGCCTAAATTGCTGAACAAGTTTCTGAAAGGTTTTTCCCTACAATAGCATGGTCTTTACAAGTGACCAGTAAAATGCTTCAGTGCAGAATACATGGGGCAAGTAAATTAACATATATTGATTACCTGTATTCTTAAATGTTAATATTATCTGGTCAGCACCTAATAGACTTATGGCTGTAGCAGTTAGCAAATGTCATTGACATTGAGTTCTCTATTTTGAAGCATTAAAATACCTCTGATTCTGCAGTTTCTATTGGGATAATACTCATTGTACAAACAGAAAACTACTCTAAAACACAGTAGGTTCTGCTTCTCAGGCTCAGGGATTTCAAACTTAATTTCCTCTAATTTCTTTCAATTTAAGAAAAAGTAGACTACTGGCAGAAATTTGACCGTGCCCACCAACAGCATGCCACTTTCCCTGTCACTAGCTGGTGCACCGGTCATTTCTAGCTGTGCCCTTGATGCCACAGGGACATTAAGATAGTCTTAATACGTTATCTCTTGCTGTTGAACACCTTCAGTCAGAACGTCCCAGGACTGTTCAGGAGCAATCAAGCAGTTAAACACTGCAGCAGACCTGACAATGGCCAGATTCCCATGCATGGATGACAGATGTGTAATTTTTCCCTTAGCCTGACAGGAAACTCATCTTCTCATCTCCCCCCATCAACACACTGTCGCTGCTCTCTATCAGTCAATAAACCAATGCTCTTTTGACATTCTTTTGAATTCATAGAGTTAATTAAAGCATGCATGCATGCATATCCCAAATCTATTTAGATTCAGCATGGATTACAGAAGCCTTTCCCTTGCATGGCCAGCTTGAATAACCACACAAATATGAAAATCCGGACAAAGAAAGCTGCTCCAATCCTTGTGTATTTATTTGGCTTGAGATCTGCCAAAGAAAAGAGTGTCATTACCTTGAGCACCAGGCCTTAAGTGATAGATTTCCAAGTGCATCATTTTTAAAGCCATTAAAGGTTATCAGGCTTATATAGTTGCTAAGATACCATGAATCATGACGGAAAATATAAGATAATGTTAGACAGACACTGTGATGTTTAGCAGAACGTTCTCTGCATCTTTCTTAATAGCATCATGATTAGGATCATTTTCAAGAGTTCCTGTCTATTTTCCAACTAGGTGCAAGAATGCAGCAGCATTAAGTTGGTAAACATTGTTTATAATTCATATTTTGCCAAGAGTAATTGAATTTGTGGAAGTCAAGATTTGTAATTGCTACAGCAGAATTTATTAATAAGTAAGAAGGTGTGTGTGCAGGTTTCTGTCCTGGCTATTAAATAGTATCTTCAGTCTTGGAATGAAATCATCCTTCATTGATTTCAAGTATATTCTGYGATAACACAGACTGTGCTTTCAAAGAGCCTTTAAATTAAATTTGTAGCTGAGGTAATTGCTGTTGCAAAATTATGCAACTGAAGTAAAGCTTTATGCTGCAGTTTTCTTGATATTATAATTTAACTGCCTCTTTTCTAAATCATAAAAGTGTGAGATGCCAGATTAGGGCAAAGCATTAGGTTATTACTGAATTATTTCATATTTTATCTCTAGAAGTAAACTGTGAGAAAAGGGATGAATTCATAGCACCAGGTGCAGTGCTGCCTGGCATCCCCCCACAAAGTCCTAAAACAGCGTGATGCCTCTCCCTGGGTTCACCATCTCACCACTGTGAAATGGTGACATCCAAGCCGGGAAAAGTTCAAGCCAGCCACTCTCTTTAACCTGCTCCCCCACAAGTAAGACTACYTATAAGGATGCAGTTCCTGCACGGATGGACAGGAATAATTCAAGCATACTGTTATTAGAAAACTTAATAGGCACTTATCTACAACTCAGGAAACCCACTGAGCTGTGTACCATATCTCCCATAACTCAGAGTATTTGGGGACTCTGAAGGAACCCTTGGAGTCAGCCTTACCAGGTTACAAAGTATTGAAGAGAAGTTTACTGTGCTCTCCATAAGCAGGCAGGAAGAAGCATTTCTCCAAAAGAAATTTCTTCTCAACTGAGTCTATTCTAAACTCTTTCAACCTAGCCATTAAAACATCATTTTGGATTAAATAGACTCTTTTCTTTGTATGAGTAGTAAGATATGAAAACATAGATAGCCCCACTTACAAAAGGGAAAGTAAACCAACTTCACTGCAAAGCACTTTGGCTAGTGTGATACCCATGAACCAAAAGTCATAGCTCTTGTGTGGACATGATAATCCTGACTATGTACAGAAGAGGTCTTTGGAAAATAACCGTAGAAGTTATACTGTTATGCTATTGTAATGTTATACTGTTATAAATTGTACTTGCGGTAGAAGAATGCCGTACAACCGAAGCAAGGGAAAGGCTGGACAGATGGATTTCCCTCACCCAAGCTGTCATATAAAGGATCTTCTCCTTTTGCACTAGAAAGGCATTTTAACGCAATTTGCTGACTACCTCTCCCCCAAGTGAAAACAGCTAAGGTGATGGACGAGGCTGGAGACGCACAGCCAACGAGACCGAGCAGCCCAGGGACTCAGAGTGGCATTAGGCTACAACAATTAACCTGGATCTGCTACAAGATTTAAACCGGATGTCCTACAAAACAGGGCTAGTGGCCACCTTCCCAGAACTGCCCATTTTGTGTTAGTACATATTAGTTTTATTAGCTTACAGTTCTTACTGGAAAGCAAGGTTTTCCTGTCCTTGGCAGGGACTACAATCATTGGTTTATAATCTCTTTCCAAAAAAAATGGACATTTAGACATTTATTTCACAAATCAGAACAACATTAGGAGAGACTGAGACCCATTCACAGCAAAGAAAAGGGGCAGTAATATTTCTAATTTTCCTGGCACCTGCAGAGGTGAATACACATCTACATCTGAGTGCTGTAACTTTTCAAAAGAAAATGAGCCTTGAAAATTATCTGTCAGCTAAAATGCACCCAAGGGTTTGCTTTGCAATGCTTCTTTTTTAAAGAATGTTTGTTTTAAGATTATTGTTGCAACCAGCCAAAGAAAAATGTCGAGCCATCGTAAAAGATACAAGTAGATACCCAGTTGTTAGAGCTGGTTTAGGAACAATCATAGGAGTGATGGACTGTGTGACCCAGGAGGGGTTCCTTCCAACCCTAATGATTCTCAGAATTGATTTTCTTTTGCAACTCACTTTCAGTTAGTGCTTTAGAAAAAAATAAAAAGGGTTAGATCAATGCTAGCTTCAATGACACAGCCATTCCAGTTCCTGCAGCATTTTCTCACTGTGGCAATCTCTTTATTTTCTTATTTGTATGAAGACCATTCTCCACTTCTCTGTTCCTGGATGTGCATAAAAATAAGGGGTTGGACTCCTAGTCTGCTCACTCTGGGGCTGAATGCAACATTAATACAAATTAGTTAGCAGATAAAACTCTGAGTTAAACTCTCAGAGAGTGAGTATATAGTTATTCTGCCCACAGTTTAGAAGACCTGAGCTCTGCATTCATTATCTTGCCTGCTAATAGAGGCCAGAAGCTAGACTAGAGGTGCACATGTAAGAAATGAACCTCTCCCAAGAAAGATGGGTTCTGTAAATTTAATATCCCACAATATCAACACACTTCTATAAAAACTAGTATTTTCACTGCTGAAATCTGTCCATCTCTTAAGGGCAAATTTCCAGCATTTACTTGCTTTCAATCAGCATCTAAAAAGAGGGCAGCTTTCTACCCCTGCTTCCTTCCATTTTCAGTGCACTAAAACATGGGACAGGACAGGGACAAGGAATGGCAAAGGGACCCAGAACTATGGCCCCCCATGTCTTTCTAACAAACTGTTACTTCTACCCTGTTTTTCCTATAGCTTCTGCCTTTCCTTTTAGTGGAAAAATGTATCCCGCGATACATCTGACAAAAGGCAGTCAGAAACCATCGGGCTGCATCTATGCTATAATGTTGTTTCATGCTGTAAATCAAACCCATAGCTTGAGCCTGCTGTTGCTGAAATGTTCATTATTTGCTGAGGGTCACTACACTTTGAAATGCCATCTATTGTGTATTGTCCAAATCCCTGATGCAGAAAGACCCAATGGCTTGATTGCTACCCCGCAAGCCTTTGCATCCACATTGCATTGTGTCTCTACCACATACAGTGATACGCTCTCCAGTAGTCTGCCCCATACAGCCGACTTACCACCCCAATGCCTACAACATAAGGGTTTTGCTCTAAAAGCTCTCTGAACTTGCTGCTTCACTCTCCTTCTGAAACCATCTATTTGCTACACCTGTGGCAGCCGCTTTTTTTCCACATTGCCTAAATATGGATGTGTCTATGGACTGCAATACTATGGGTGGAGAACAATAAAGAGAAACTGCTGCTTGTAGCTCAGAAAGAATAAAGCGGACTCTGGAGACAGCTCTGTCTCCTGAGTCAAGAAGGTTTGGGTCAAGATTTAGAGACTAGCACTGACACATCAGGATTGGCATCTGGGAGGACTACAGTGAATACAGAATAGTTTATTGATGTCCTAGGACCTCCCTCTCGAGGTGGCTGCCCATAAATCAATTCCAGTGCAGGAAGCCCAGACATTTCCCAAGAGGCCAAGCTGCTTGATGGTATAAAGAAGTCTGTTTAAAAATAATAATTAAAAAAATCTAAAAGCCAATGTTTTTGGTGTGCCACATGGCAGCCTTCTCCAAGTTGTCTCTCTGGGCCGCTGAGATTAAGCGCCAAACAGACTCCTTTTCTCCTTATTCTTTCTCAGAGAAGGAATCGCAAGAGGGAAAAGGAACAGAAAGGTCTAACACCAAAACACTCAGCAAGGCTAAAGGCCCAGCAGTGACATGAATAGCTTGCAAGACTTGGGCCTTTCTACCATGCTCCCAATTTCTCACAAGGTATGGGGGCTCCAGGGAATTCAGGATGCCAGGAAACTCTGGGAGTTGCAGGGGGCAGAGGGACGTGAACTGCACCAGGCATCCTCGTGGCCTGTAGTGAGGAGCTTATGGAGCAAAGCACCTTTGACCTTTGGATCTGTCCTTGTCTAGAAAGCAGGYGCAAAGGAGCACATTTAAGGTGTGGACAATCAGGATCCAATGTTGAATCAAGAACCCTCAAAAACCAGCAGCACAGATATACCCACTTTGACATATCCATCCCTGGGAATGCTGTCCCTAGACACTTGTACTTTGCTGCAGACAAGACTTAAATTTGAAAATCCTAGGATCTGGAGGCAGACCTCTCCCTGGCAAGCCCTGTGGAAATCTCCCTCAGGCAGAGTTAATAGCAGTCAGCCTCCTCTGGTATTTGTTATATGTGTTATTTTTGCATTTGTCTCTTTAACAATTCTCCATATCAACGAGAATGGAAAAGCAATCTATACACACAAAAACCAGCATGTCTGTACAACAGCAAAGCTGGCTATGCTTTTTCAACTGGCTTATGTAGCTGCCTATGTTAAATCTTAGTACCAGCTTTTGCTTTGACTTCTCACATGCTACATCTCTTCAGCTCCATAGACAAAACCCTAGCTAGGACCTAACCTTGGCAGGGACATTGTAGGAGGCAGTGCTGACACCCTTCCTCTTTCACTCTGACAGCCCGTGCATGTTGACCTCCAACTCCTTCATATTATTGCTCTTTTGTGTTGCCCCCCTTTAAGTGCTGATGCTGAGAATTAGCACAAGAATGCTTTCCCATACTTGCCTATTCTAACTTTCCTATCTCCATAGGGTCGCTCATGGTTTTCTGCAGTCAGTGTATATTATTTTATATTTGTCTGACAAGACTTCATTCACTTAGTGCCAACGTAATCCAATCAGTTTATATTGCAGAACTAACACTTCCGGTATTTTGCTTTTGGCATGCCGTCTTCCCATTAGGCCTTCCAGGTTTGTCAGCCACAAATGTTTTAGCTGGTCCAAAGTCACTTGCTTATTGTAGAACATTCACATAATCCATGGCTTTAAGCACTGTTTTAAAACCAAGAAAAGTCGTCCCTGGCTTGTGTGATTTTTTCCACTGTGCTGCCTTTCTTATCTTACCTATCTCCTGCACCTTTTTGGCTTTGTTTTCTTTCACTGCTTGTCTCTATTAATCCCCAGGAAGTTTCTCTCTCTCGCACTCTTCCTCTCCCACTCCCCCGTAGCCCCTGCCACTTCTTGTTTTTTCACCAATCCATCATGCAGAAATGTATGTAATGCAATTTAAGGAGGTGGCCTGCCCTTTTCCTGATTTGTTTTATTACAAGCTTACTGTTCCTATTGCATTTGCTCTTTTCCAGACAGCCAATTTCTAGATGATACGTGCATGGAAGCAGCACATATCCAAGAAATATTGCCACTTCATGTAACACAGTGCTTGGCATGGGCTCATAAAGGTGTTATGGCCTTGCATGAGAATTGAGGATTAATACCATCTGGTTCCAGAGATGCTGGGTCCGAGTCTCCTTAGTTTACATAAACCCTCTGCCTTACTGACTTTGAAGTCACGTAAGATAACGTGTAAATAGCAGATGACAGCCAGTATGCTGTTAGTATGTTTTTTTGTAAATCCATTAAGAAATTCATTTAATACTTCAAGACTCCCACTATCCCATTTGATCCTGCTTTTCATTTTACTGTTATACTCTAACACTCTCCTTGACTGATCCCTTGCCTTCTATTCTTCTGAACAAACTGTATTTATTTCAACACTGAATCTCAAGCATTTTAGCTAAAAATACCCATAACATCCCTTCAAATATCTATCAGTTACCTGTTCCAGCAGATTTTCTTCTTGTTCTTCAGCTACTGTTATACACAGTTTCATTTTCCCTTGAAGAAATGTAAGATGTTTAATACAGGTTTCTGAGCTAAATCTGAAGCTGCTGTAGGCAGGCATATCACTCCCGAGCAGTTGGTAGCGTGTAAGTACTCGAGAAATCTTCCAAAGGAAGAAAGTCCCCTCTTTAGCTACAAATCAGGTGCAGACTGAATCCCCCAAAGTAGTTTTGCTACTATAGATAACTTGTGATTTAAACTGCTTAAATATTTTGTGAATAATAGCAAATTTGCCAAAAAAGTTAAACTATTTCAACTTTTTCAAAATGAAACTTTCTGGCGCTTGCTTTAAAAAGGGTGTTTCTCCCTTGAAAAATTGACCTACACTTGCTACAGAATGAAAAGCAAAGAAATAAGAAAAGAGTTATATCACATTAAAAAAAGGAACATTCCTTTTATGACCAACTGTGGTCCTGATCAGCATGAGAAATGGAAAAATGTTCTGGAAACAAGCAGGCAAAGGAAGTATTTCTTCTACTTTGTTGTCATTGAGAATCTCCCATCCAAGAATATTACAGGATTTTTAGAACTGAGTACTTCTTATAGTTCCCTGAAAGGCAATCTTTATTGTGGGCAAAAAGAACAATCTAAGGTGCAAAGTAGAGCTGGTCAAAAATTAGAATTTCAGTTTACCTGAAATACTGATGCTGCAAAATTTGTTTAACTCCCCTCCAGGCCAAACCGACTTTTTTCCTCCTTCAAGAAACATCTAATAGGAACTCTGTCGCTTCAGAAAATACTGTTTCCAAAATCATCCAGATACCAGAAGCCACTAATTGAAGTTTGTGCTGTGTGGGAACCATGAGACTGACAAAAAACTGCTTTTCACAGGTACAGGACAGAGAAATGTCAAGAGAGCCGCAACCTTTCCAGTCAAGCTGCTGTGACTCTCAGACCCCCAACTCCAAGACAATTCATGACTTCTAGATATCTGGCAATGTATTCATTTTGAAAAACACACTTTTTCAGTCATCGAGCCATAAAACATCTACAATCTGTAGCCCAGAACCCAAGGAGCTCACAGCAGACTCCAGAAAGCCACACATCTCTTCCAACTTCTGGTCTATATTTTCCTTCTGAGTCCTCCTACCTGTACCCCATGGGTTCTCTTCTCCCCCACTCCCCCATCCAAATAAACCTTTCTTCCTTCAAATACCTGGCTAAAGAAAAATCACAATAACAGGACACTATCCAGAGGTTATAAGGAAAATAAAAAGTTACTTTCACATGTCAAACTTTGTATTTTCAAAATGCTGTAAAAAACTTCAGATCATGTCCTCAGGAAGTAAAGGCAGCAAAGCATCATGGAAATCAGCATAGCTACTCTACTATACACAGTCCACTAAATAATTAATCGATACAGAGCTCCTATAAGAGAGCGAGAGAGAGATTCTTGTGCCTTGCCTAAATCTGTTCAGTATGCTTCTCTGATAAATGATGATCCCTGGGGCATGGAAACAGGAACAGAGCGTGGATCAGAGCTCAGAAATGCACCATTCTAGTCTTGTGGACAAAGCCCAGCCTCCACAGCTCTTTACCACTCAAGCGGGCAAACTTGCCCTTGTAAGATTTTTCCTTCTTCTTGGCAGAAGAATTGATTGATGTACCATTTGCATCTCTCACTCAAAATCAATGCTACAAGAGAAGCTATATTCTAACGTTTCATATGCGTTCGCTCGCAAATTATACAGGAGGTGGAGTTCCAATTTGACCCCTTCACATTCAGTATTTGACTGGCTGGCCATTTTACAAATTACGTTCCCATTTTCCCAGTTTACAAGATCACTAACCCATAAGCAATAGTTTTCAAACTACCAGTTACTGAATACATACACTAGTCACTCCATCACATTCACAAAATATTTTATCCACAAATGTTTTAATGTTCTGTTTCACTTGCTCTTTTTCCTTGCTGTATTTAAATATCACAAGAATCTTATGTAGGTCTTCCTTTTTATCACAGAAGATAAGAAATAGCACAGCCTAGGCGCTTTCAGGCCACAGCTGGAATGTCACACACGCCGTCAGGTTAATTGCACTCATTACTTGGATACAATTTCACTTTACTGGCAAAAACTTGCCAGAAGAGTCAACAAAACTAAATACTTCTCACTCCTTTCTGTGCATCGTAACACACAACAGTGTGAACTGATGTGTGCATTTTATTTATTTATTTTTTATACACCTTAAAGATACAGAGAGACTGCACAAAGCTAGGTTTCAGATAGCCATCTCTACTACTACGCAAAGAAGCGATGCCTAGCTACTCACACACATTGCGGCTCCTTGCAGCCGGACAGCCTGGGAGGCTCACGTTATCTACGGAGAAGTTCCCAACTTGCGCAGGCTGCACCTGGCAGCAGAGACCTACGGCTGGCCCCAACGCCTGCGGATGTTTTATGGCTTGTTTCCCATTGACTTTGGTGACATTGGATTGGAGACACAGCACTGACAACATTATCAGTGGACTTCAGCAGCGACCAGTTCTCACGCCAGGGCAGCAGGCCCTGCTCCTGCCAAGAGGGGTTCCCTGCACCCAACTGGCACCTGCTCCCCTGCAAAACCTTTCGGTGCTTGGGTCCTTCTCCTTCCGCCTGTTCCGAGATCGCAGCCGCATTTCCTCCATGTTTCTGAGCAGAAACAGAAATGTCCCTCTACCACAGGTGCTGTGAGTCCTGCAGCTCAAAACAGGGGAAAGAGCTCCACTTTTCAAAAAGCCTTTTCAGTGAAAATTGCGTCAAATATTTTGTGGATGCAAAGATGAAATTCTGTTCTGATCCCAAGTCTTTACAAATCAAATATTCCTGAGATATGCTTGACAGTTAGAAACAAAAATACATAGCTTGGAACAGAGGCACAAGCACTGAGAACACAAATTTTGAAAAACATTTTGATTTCAAGGTTTATGTGTCATCAGAGGCTAAGAACGAACATGAACTTTGGTAACCTGGGGAGAAAAATATATCCTCTGCTCTCCCATTAAACTGAAAAAGGAAATAAAGCCTACAAATTATCTTAGAACTAATAAATTAATTAATCATCTAACAGCACAATACTGCTTTTATCGTTTATGCCAAGTGCAATTAACATCAAACAGGGATGACCCAGTAAAATGGCTTAAATAATAGGACACCATTTTCCTTAATGAGATATCCCCTAACACCCTTCCCTCCCCACACACATGCAAACAGCAAATTAAAAAGCCCTAATAATAGTCTTTCTATTGGCTTTTACACATTATCATTACTCATTGATTGCCATCATGCATGTTTAATTAAGAGGACAATGATCTGACCAAAGCATTTTTAGCATCCCTAATTGCGCAGGCTTTTAACAATGCGCTCTAGCCGTCCACGTCATCTAGGCTGAAAAATTATCAAATAACTAAGAGCCACCTTTCGAAAACATTGCTGTTCCCCATGACAGAAACACTTGGCACCCCTTCAATTTGCTTCACATCGAGCATCTCCTGCTCAGATTTACCAGAGGCCTCTGAAATATCTGCTTGAGGTAACAGGGAGGCCTGTGGTTTTCATTCCCACTACTTCTTTTGGCTTGCCATTTTTATTGGTTCAAACTGAGGTTAAAATAGCCGATACTGGACTCCAGTGGTAAGGTCTTTTCTGGTTGGCTTGTTTAAAAAGACTCTCTTAATTGGTTCAGTCAGTTACGAATTATGGGCTCAACACAAAACCCTTTGAACTAAAGTGGACGGACTTCCTGGCCCTAGGATTAGGTCTCCTACCAGCAAGGGAATAAAACCAAGCCTTGTCTCACCACCTTCAACTTGAAATTTCTGCCCTTCTGCATATCACAGTCGTCTTACCTAGAAACTCAGCAGCTTCTACCACCTTTGCTAAGGAGCAGTAAAACTGGTTTCACTTGGATTTCCTCCTTTTTTCCCCTTCAGATACTCCAGGAGAATTCTGAAAGGAAATTAAAGGACAGACCAAAACAAATGGTCCGGACGCTTGTCACCAGTCACATTACTGCTCCATTTGTATTGCAAAACTTGTGAGGTCTTATGCTTACTTTTACTGCACACCTCTGTTCAGATGTAAAGTAGAAACTTTGTATCCTGCACCTGATGAAACCCCATATTTTCTGGGAATGTTCTAAGCACAACAGAGAAGAATCAATTTGATTTAACAGAAAACTCCGGAAAGAAAAAGCCCGAAGTAGTTCAAGTTGGAGACATATGGTGTCCCTGCAAACACCTTAGTAAGCAGAGCCACAGCGACAGGCCTGCACATCAAAGAACCACTTGATATAATCAGCATAACGAGATTGCCATCTCATCTTTGCCCATCTTCCTGTAAAACCGAAACTCTGGGCACTCCCAAAGGTTATCTCCAAAGCAGAAAGAACAGAAATAATAGTAGTGGGGAAAGGTAGAGGCACATGGAGGGTCCTTGACATGGGATAATGTGGAACAGAAGAAGGAATGAGATGTCAGAGTCCAGAAAACCGAGAACTGTGGTATGGAAAGTGTGGGAAGGGGGGGGGGAAGGCTGTGCTCCTCTGCTCCTATGGCAGAGGACACGAAAAGGAGTATCCAAAAGCCCCTGAAGGTAGAAGAGAGGATAAGGTTGCAAGGGCCAGGTGTGGTGCATGCAGCCAGTTGAGCCAGCAGAATTAAAAAGGGGGTGAGCTGCCAGTTTGAATCTTCTTAGCCTGAAAGTACTTCAGGGCAAGGACTCAATCATCATCTTTAGACGCTGCTCCGCACAATGGAGGCGGATGCCTTTGTGCCTGATACGATATAAAAAACAGGGGCAGCACACAGGGTGAACGAGGTGGTGGAGCACACTGCAGCAAGAGACCCTGCTGTGAATATATCATCTCCTTCCCAGTGCCTAATGTTTATTGACCAGGATATTTAAGGCCTGATTTTTGCACTGACTTCTTTAGGAATGATCACAGGCGTGAAGTTAAACACACGTTTAGATGCTTTGGTACGGCAGGGACAGTTAAGCACAGCACAGTAGAGGATTCAGTCTCAACTATAGTCACTGCTGGGGTATTGAACTACAGCCTTAGCACTGCTTTATTGCTAATTTTTGCACATATCTCTGATGAGTTACTGGGCTCTGACATATGGTAAATGCACCTGCCAAGTTAGTCGCACTGAAAGTCACGGCTATTTCTGCAAACAACAATGGACACCTATGGCAGGATCTGCCAGAATATAAATAAGAGATTATAAAGTCCCTCATGATGTAGAACTTCGCACTCCCAGAACAAACATGGTACCATGGTACTGTAATAAACTCAGATAAATGGTCTAAACTGTTTTGTGAGCATGCTACAAAAGAGATTTATCACTCTCGCATAGCTGAATTTATTATTAATTATCCAAGATTCAAATTGGTAGAGTATACTACCAGTTCTTTGGTGCTCACTGCATGATTTGGGGTGGAATACTAACACACTACTTATCCACCCACACTCACGTTTTCATTTGTAAAATTATATATATAGAACAAGAAACTGGCAACCACATCTGCAAGAGGGAACCATAAAGTTCAGCCAGTCTTTATTACAGAGCTCGGCAATAGCATTCACACTGTTCCTTTAGCAACAAAATCCCTAACCCGTATTCTCTGCGTTTCCCATTTATACTCACCCACTATCCAATTAACGTCCCATTAAGCTGCTCACCTGCAGAGCCTTTTATTCTCAGGCCTCTGCAGCACAGCTTTAATCCCTCTGCCACGCACACCTCATTGCAGGACTTACCCTGTTGTAGTTCTTGATGCTTTTTCCAAGTCCAAACAAATTGCCCTTCCAGCATACATTTTTCATGACCTTTTGAAGAAGCTATTCTTTAGCAGATCCTTTGGGCCTGCCAGTGCACTGGATTCTCTAGGTCGCCACTGTAGCCAGACTTTTAAAACAACCCTTTATAGAGAGCAGATAGAGCTACTCACCACATTTATCCTCTGTTTTAGCAGACTTGTTTTGGCACCAGCCTCTTGTGCTAGACTGGAAATAGTGCTTTCTCTAGGTTTTAGGGCAAAGAAGCTCAAGCTCAAATCTCAAAGGCTTCAAGGCATGTAATACCCCTTCTTTAAATCTGTTCCCTAGAAGTATGTTCTGGATTGTAGCCACAACTAGCAAATGAGATCTTGTAGGAATTCACATTCTTGTTATATTCGGATTTTAAATGGTAGAAATATCACAGATAAACTACTTCAGTCATAAGCTTCAAGAAAAGAGCTTCTAAGACTTGAATACAATTAAATCCAAACCTCAAAGTCTCATCTTCAGTTTGGATTTGAGCTCCATTTTTTCCTGTCCTGGGCATCCATACCATTCTATGGTGTTACATGTACATACCCACAGTCACAAGGGAAAAAAAAAAAAAAGAGAGAGAGAGAGAGAGAGAAAAGCAGCATATTTTTAATCTATCCAGTTCTGTTTATTTTGTAAAGGTATTGAATGTGTGGCTAACAGCACGGAAGTAATTAGCACAGTATCAGTTTTTCTTTAATATTATTTCCATAACCTTCTGTACACTGTGGGGGGCTTTTTACAAGATTTTTTTTACTTCTCATATTTAAATTACTCCCCTGTGCTTACACCTGAGAACACAGAATGCATAATTCTAGTGACATATTTCAAACTCAACCTTTTGAAGCTTCTCTGTCCTAGCACTGTTAGCGATTTTTGTCTAGAGAAGATTGGAAGAATCTCCAGAGCATATTACCGTCAACATCTGCCGGAGACACTACGCTGTTTTAGTGAAGGCATCTTTAATAATGCAAGAAAGGTCAAGAGCCCGCAGAACATCAAGCTGGATATTGAAGAAGTAAAAATCTTTTTCTCTGGACAGCCTTCATAGGTATTCCTTGCTTCTTTCCTAATTCATTTTATGCTGGCAACAGTTCTCTATCTTCAGGATAAGCCAGGGAAAAGAAATCTTTCTTGTCAAATAAGAGTATGCATGTGTGTATATACATCACCGCTTAGATGTCAGTGACTAAGAAATGGTGTTGGGACCAGGCACGTAACACGGCCTCTACCTGCGATGTGGCTGATTTCTAATAAATCAATCGGGAATTGCATCGCGGCTCCAGCAGAGGAAGGCGGGAGCGAAGCCTGGCAGGAGCACAGCGCGTCCCCCACTCCAGGCCATTTAACACCAGCAGCTAAATTCCACATTTTGTTCTTCTCATGCCACCAGAGTTAATGTTCCTTTACAACTAACAGGTTTTCCTGGAACAACTCAGGATGTGATCACATAACAGGGCCATGACCTTCTGGCTACATAATGCTTTTGTGATCAATAGCACAGAAATTAATGTGTTTATCATATCAGAGCATTTTAAAATTTTCATACATGCAGTCACTAATTACCTCAAATGCCCACAACACTTTATCTGGAAGTGCTGGCCCAGGGCCTTCCAAATTCTGCGCAGGAATGAGCTGAATTAGGCAGTCTGAAAAAATTAAACCCAACTAGTTTCTTCTGTTCTCCCAGGTCATTAATCTTCCCAGGACAAATCATCGCTCCCTGTTCAGTGGCAGTGCACTATCGGGCTGGAAAGACGATGAAGCCACCCTAGCATAACTGAGAGGAGTTTTGCCCTTGTATCCGCTGTGCCTTCTTCCCTTAAATTTCGCCTCATTTCCTCCACTTTGGGGGGCATAAGTAATTATATTTATGATTTTTTCATTGGTTTGTTGTAAGAATCAGCCATTCAAGCTCATGTTGAACCACTGTCCAACTTCCAGCCGCCCTCGGCTGGCGTCAGCGATGGCCACTGTCCTTTCCCCTGTTCGGAGATGAGACCTTTGGGCATTGCAGCTTCTAGATTTGTCAAGGCAACAGTTTCAACTCCAAAGGGTTTTCCTTTATCACTTCTCTCTCTCCTGTTCTCTTAAGGCCCTGCAGCTGTAATGCCGGTGTTCAGTTTTCATCAGTAAATAGCATTGACAGAGTTGTGCAGGAATCTGACAGTACAATTTTAATACCAAAACTACTTCCATGGTGGGGAGCGTCACATGCAGCAAAACGGGGTAGGTCTGTTTTTAATCAGTTCAGTTCTATCACCATAAAGGAATTTGGGGCTGTCCAAGTTTTCAGCTGCATATATCTGCATGCTTAAAAAATATGAAGTCCCGACATTCTAATAACATTTACAATGCTTAGAAATGACTTAGGATCCTTGCAAGGTGCTAGAGACAAAGCATTATTATTAGAAGCAAAGGTTGCTAGCTGAATTCAGTATTTCTGTGATGATGGAAATGGAAGTTCCCATCATAAATGTAATGGCAAGGCAGCAAGATGAGTTGCAGCTTGGTAAACACACAAACAAAAAAATCTAATTAGAAACAGTATTAAAAAAAATCTATTTAATTTTTCCCAAACAAAAATTATGCTTTTTCCAGTATGGTAGGCTGTATGTGCAAATCACCTTCTGGTCACATTTGCTTTTGTCTGAAAGCTTGAGGGGAAAAATACACGCGCCTTTTTCTTTAACCTGTAGTACTACAGTCCAAGGCACTGATGAGGTCACAACCGTACATAATAAACATTCAATAAGGAAAATGTTGCCATATGCTGCTTTTCCCCTGCTCTGCTTAGTCCTCTGGAAAACGATCAACAATAGTTGCAGCTAAACCGCATCATATTCTTCTGTTATCAAATGGGGTTAAAAAGTCATGTGAATAAATATACATGCACTACACAGAAACAGCTGGAAAGTTCCCAGAAGGGACCTCTAACGACCTCTGAATTGGACAGACCATGCTAGATCAAGGCATCATTATTAAGATTAAAGGCTTACACCAAACCTGCTGCGAAATTCAATCTCTTGAATTCAAAATGTTGATGGCACAAAGTGGAAAGTACTAAATGGTGGTATTTATTAATTCTTAAAGAGAAAGGTGACAAGAGAGAGGCGCTGCGTTTTCTGCATTCCCAGTGCGCTTGGTGGTATTTGCCGAGTCAAACAGCTTTGTAGGTACCTCCTATGAAAATCAAACATTTCAAGCAAACTCTTTCTTTTATTGATTTTCTGAAAAAATTACCATCATCGTTAGTGCCTTTGGGGTTTTGGTTTTCTTTTTCCCCCTCCAAATGCTTTAAACTAAGTTCTTTTTGGAGAAACACACTACAGCAGTGATTTTGAGCTAACTCCTAAGAGCAGGCTTTTTTTTTCTTTTTCTTTTTCTTTAAACCGTGGTGGTTTGACCTATGCTATTCCCATTGCATTTGATGGGATTATGCTGCTGTGCCTAACAAATAACTAAGACGACAGCTGTCTGAGGCTGGAGGTGTTACTGGGCAGCCTCACCATCCTTGTGGGATACCTGTCCCCTGAACCGCATTTCTAAACGAAGTTGGAGAGATATTCCATGCGAATGCTACAAAATGCAGCCTCTCCCAGCGGGATGCGTTACCGGCGTGTTTACACTGCAGCCTATTTCACCGCCCAGACTGCCACCCTTCATAATTCAACTCAGCGCTCTGACTCCAAGATCTGTCACCAGCCAAAAAGTCCAAATGTTTAACATCTCAAGTCTCTGACGCGTGCTCTGCAGTTCTCTTCTTTTGAAGCTCAGGCTCTTACCCCCAAAGACGACAGCACGACAGTAATTAGGTTTAGTTGTTGAGAGATTTATACACTAAGATTTCCCTCTAAATATGGGTGGTGTAGAATTTATATATTTTTAGAACAATATTTAGACTTCTGCGATGGCTTTATCATCTGCATTCATTGCCACTCCTACTCCCTGGGCAAAGACCTATGCTAACTATGTAATTCAGGTCAGAGTGACATTGAACCTCTGTGAATGCAGAGAGACCTTCACAATTGCTGAAAAATGTGTGCACCCTGTAACCCGAAAGGAAAGAGACCCGGTCACATGGGAACTGTTTTAGAATGAAAATTATATCCTGGCCATTGCCACTCATTTGAGCCAGCCCAGAACCACATCGTGTGGTCCTGAATCCAGCACTTGGATTGAACCAGTCGGACATTTGCCCACTGGAGGACTGAAGGATTCGTCTTTAAGTATTGAAACACAGTATTTTGCATTGCAGAACTCACTGCTGAAACACGATGAACAATTTTGTCCCCGAGACGATAAGAGACTGTGACAAGCCCTCTTCTGTTTTCCCTCTAAATCAGATAGATGCTTCCTTTGTGCTTTGGCCGGTTCCCACATTCTGAGGCCTGTTGACATTATTTTGGAAGCCAACCAAAACTGACTTCCATTTCTCAGTTTGAGCCAAAGAGGTTACGTTTTCATCTGGCATATGGCATCATATTTCAGTTGGCCTCAGCACTGCCATATCAACAGGTCCCTCTAAATGGCCTGATACCTGTGTGCCAAAAACCCAGCAGCTTCAGGAAAATCTGTCATAGATCTGAAATGGCTACAGCTGAGGAATCAATCTATAAATCGATCAATTTATAAATCAGATTGTGGGGTTTCCAGCTTCTGGCAAAGGCAGAAGCTTTGTAAAAGTCAGAGGAGATGAGGAACTTTAGTCAACTGTGAAGAACAAGATTTTCTTTAGTTCTGTTGTTTTAGACAACACATCCAGTCCTGCTATTGCATTGTACTAACTCCAGGGCTTTCCTGTCTTGCTTTAATCTCACAACCTTTGTGAGCATGGCAGATGCTTAGGAAACTTCAAAGAAGTCTGTTCACCAAGTGGGTTTCCCCACCAAAGTCTCAGTTCTATCTGTCTGGTACACGCTCTTAGAAGGTAAGCCGTTACTGAGGGACAGTAAAGCACCTTTGAGTTGATTTGTGAGAATTATTGTTTCAGGGAGCAAGCAAATATACTTCCTTACTCTTGATATACAGCCTCATTATGCTTTCATAAAAGATCTGCATTATTAAAATCCCTGTTCTCTTCTAGGGGATGGTGGTACAGGAATCGCAGGTGATGCTGCTGTGCACATTCAATGCAACTTGCAACACAAATGCGCTTTTTAAAGAGAACATGTAGCAATGGAGTGGGTGACCTGTTTTGTAGGACAAGGCCCACTCTTACCAACAGCAGAAACAAAACTCATCCATTTATGACGGGTGGAATGGAGCTTAGGTTACACTAGCAGTTTTTCCTTTCTTTCTGGCATGACTTATAAAGCTTATTTCAGAAAAAAAGAATGAAGCATAGTAACGGATTCTTTCATGAGTCTCAGGGTTGGTGATTTTTTATAATCAAACTGTAGCAGGTGGAAAGAAAAAGATAAGAAACCAAATGTATAAAAATAGTCATTCCCAGTTGTTTGGACTGGGTTCTTCACCCTGACTCCTTCCTATGAACATCTGCTGTTATCCTATTGCCACACAAATAGGCAAGATAGTTAAAAGCGACCTGCCAAGTAAACTTTGCAACTCCTGAACGCACCATCTGAGCATATACAGATTTTCCTTGATGACCGCAAATTACTCTGGAACTGGTGGCTCTGTGGCACACAAATGCCAATACACTCTACATGGAAAGAGGGATTTTCATTTTGCATGATAACGAGCCCATTATATTTTGGAAGTATCTAATAAAATAGCTCTGTAGGAAGCCCATGTGTTAGTTTGCATTAAAGGAGCCAGATACATAGATTAAGTCAAAAAAAACAGTAGCATTTCTGCCTTAGCCTAAAGCTTTCTTTGCTGAGCTCTGGGGAAAGCTCTGGGGTTAAAAAAATAAAATAAAAAATGAAAATAAAAAAGTCACCACTACATTAAGAAATGCGAATTCAGAAACAAGAGACTTCATTTTAGAAGTCGACGCTCAGATGGAAATAAGGCAGAGGGTCTAGAAGTAGTTTTGCTGTTAAACAACAAAAACTGTCTCATCAAAACAAAATTAGCATTCAGTCTTTGGAAGTCCCTGGAAGCCATTTAGGAGACGTGACATTGCTGGAGATACCGAGCTGAAAATGACTGCAGAGATGGGTGGCAGCATGTACACAGGCGCAGGCCCCCCAGAGAAGCCTCTATCTTAACAGCGCCCCAGTTTATTAAGCAGACGACAGCCAGCGACTTACTCCCTCACCTGYAGAAAAACATTCCACTTTATTCAACCAGTGTGAACAGACGCAAACCTGTCATGTAAAAGCAATGTTTAAAGCTCACCTCCTAGCTGAAAAGGAATCTGTGGTGAAACTGAGAACTGGGTGCAAAGCAGCAACCTTCTGGCTGCTTAAAATCAGTAGGAGGCCATGTAAAAAACAAAAAACAACAAAAAAGTAAACATTGGGGGGCCCCATTCATACAAGCAGGTGTTTGTCACCCTTCATTTGGCAGCAGTTTTATTGACAGCTTATAGCAGTTTCATAACACTTTAGTTCTGCCTCGGGAGGCGAGAAAGAGCCCCGCAACAACAGACGTCCTCCCACCTCAGAGCGCAGGGGAGGGAGGCGGCCAGGCCAGAGGAAAAGGAGAAACACTTCTCTAAGCAAAGAACCGAGACGGTCTGTAAGAACTGCGAAGCACAGAGACTTGGCACAGCAAAATCAGAGAATATTTCTGCTTTCAAAATGGGAAGTTATTACAGTCTGCGATCAGAAAGAAGATGAAAGCTGCACCAATGAAGTGAAGTGCCAAACTCGCACTTGAGAAACTGGAGAACTAAGTGCCTATTAAAACGCCAGAAATCAGACAGAGAAACATGCAAGGGACAAGGTTAAATATCATCAAAGAGAAGGATTGAAAGAAGGTCAATAACCGCTCGGACAGGAAGGGAAGATGAATAGAGAATTGCTCTGGACCACCTCAAACCTCTGCCTGGCAGAAAGGTATTGATGGGATTTGAAGTGACCAAGAAAAATGTGAAAGATGTGCCTTCCTTTCCCTTACAAAGTGAACCAAAAAAGAGAGAAAGAAAGAAAGAAAAGCCAAAGTCAAGAAAACCTCCTTGCAGGTATCTGTGGCTCGCTTAGGCCAAAGGACAGACTTTAGATTGCACACTATAAACTGAGTACCATTTTACAACAACATTTCAGCAAATTGCATTATGCGTTTATATAATCCAAGCCAGTGTATAATGACTGGATAAGGAAGAGACCCTTCTATGCTTTCAGCCACTGTTGACTTCTGAGAGAGACAGCACTGATTAGAAACCCTTTGAAACGCTGGTTATCCTGCTCGCCCAGACAAGGTGCGGAACAGCGGGTGCCCTGAGCGCCGCAGCAATCCCAGCAAGAAAACCAAAGCAGAGACTGCATTTTAAAAGAGCGCTTACGAAAAGCAGGAGGAAGAGCGGTCCTCGGTTAGGATACAGAGCACGGCTGGAGGACCTGGGAGCAGCCTGGTTCTGACGCAGGCCGCTGGTGGAAACGCTGGTGAGTCACCTCGTCTCTCTGGGCCGYGCTTTCCCATCTGCGTAGCAGAAGTAGCCAGGGAATCACGGCTTTGCTTCGTCTCTCAGGCGCAACAACCTGGGCTTAGACCGTCTTTGGGAAGGCAACAACTGCTGGCAAGCGATGGGCGAGCCCGAGGCAGCGGAGGGACGGATGGTCAAAGCAGGGACACGGCAGCTGACGTACAACTGATGGCAGCAGCCTCAGCCACAGCCCCGACCGAACGCGCTGCCTTGAAGCCTCGTTAACTTCACTATAAAAGCGCCATGCTACAGCAGCCTTATTAGGCGGGATCGCAGGTGTTTAAGAGCGTGATGAAGCGTTTTCTTGCCGCGCATGTCYTCGCTGTGCACCCATGTGCCGTGCGGGCCTTGCGCACACCAGCATGCCCTGACGTGTTTGAAATGCTGAAAGCAGCTGGGGTGCTCTGGTAAATGCCTGGGCAAAAATAAAATTCGCGTCTAGTCAGGCAAAAATAAAGTCCATTTACATAGGCGAGAAGGCCAAGGAAGGGCCTGTATTGGAACAACGGCGTTTCACGCTCAGGTTGCTCTGGTGTACAGGCAGCCTAGCGAGGCTGCCTCCGGCGTGGTGAGGAATTCTTCSTTTAGCGCTCATTCAGCTTGATTATAGTTAAAAATAAACAAATGCTTGATTAATCCAGAGAAAACAAAAACGAGCTGAGTCGGCAAAGGAGACGAGCGAGCTTCCCATAGCAAAGCAGCACACTGTACAGCATAGCATGTGAAGAGACAGAGCCCTGCCTGCTTTGTCAGTAATTTCTTTGGCTATTTTTGATAATATCCTAGAATCTTTTAAAGGACATCCAACAGAAAGGTCACCTGAAAGTGTTTGCAAAGATTAGAGGAGATCAGAACATGTTTACCATGCACCACTGGCCGCATACACTATTCACTGTCATGAAGAAGCAAARCAGCAGATTAATCCTTGCGGAGGAAATTAGGATGATATTGTGCTGGGTCACGTTCCTGGATTATAAGATTTCCACCAGTCAATGCTGAGTTATTGCTCTGCAAATACTCAACAATCTAATTTGATAGATACTCTGGGAAAAAAATACAATTGGAAATTACTTTCCTTGCGTTTCAGAATAAACATTCCATAAAAAAACAGAGGCATTTAGCTTGACACCAATGAATTGCTGCACCTTTATCAACACATGCTGTATTTCAAAGTGCGTCTCCAACACTGTTACTATTAACCCTCCTAACATGCATATTTTCCGCACAGCTGGCATGAACTATTTTGATAGGGAGGGCACCCAGGCTTGGCTAGGCAGAGGGTTGCTCACACACCAGAAAAAATATGTGGGTTAAGCTGCCCAAATACATAACAACCTTTTCCTTAAAAGCTTTCCCCTAAACTCCGCGTGATCCCACAAAACAGTGAGCCTTGGCCATGTGCTTTTTTGCAAATTCACCCGGAGCTGAATGTTTTTCCTGAACTACTTTGCACAACTTCTTGGGAGGAATGCTTGAGCAAGCGACATAGCTGTAATTGTTACCCAGCTCAAACAGAATATCAAAACATGGAGATTAGAGATGGAATTTGATTTTCTGCTTTCAAGGTGACCTCAGCACCTAGTGCAGGGTTTTCCGAGTCACCCAGGCAGGTAAGGGCATCTGAATTTGCATTCTGTCCATGGGAACATAACCCCAGCAGGCAGATCGAAATTCTTTCACATCACTTTGAAAAATGAAACTTCAGTAGGGTCAACTGAAAAGAAGCATTTCCCAAAGCACCTGTTTGGAGCGTGGGAAAGGGGCAAATCCTCTGCGTCCTATCACCATGTCAGATACTGCGGATTAATGGAAATCCTCTCCTTTGGCAGAGGAATAGGGATCTGGCAAGCTCAGCATGATGCTCGAAAACAACAAGCAGACATTAACTCTTGGGAGCCACACGCATATGTGAAGGGTGTGCAGTGGGGCAGCACCAGGGTCTTCTCTTTCTGGAAAGGAATCGAAGAGATCTCTGGTGCTACTTCTTCACACCCTTCCTAGCCCTCTCCATCAGAGGAGGTAGTTTGCCCCTTCCTGGTACATTCGACTCAGTCAACGTTTCGTCAGAGCCCGTATTTCCAGGGTACCCAGAGAGAAGATCATGCTGGGAGGACAACCTGGGCACCGCAAAACCACAGCACCTGAGACGGGCTGGGCAGAACCTGCTAAATGCAACGCCCTCCCATCCAGGCCACTCTGAAATGCTTGGATGTATCTTGTTATTGAAGAAGATAAACTTAATGGTCTGCTTTGCTTATTTACCACGTGAAGCGGCTCCTCAAGGAGCACAGAATCAGGAAAGACCATTTGGCCTGTTACAAACAAGAAAAGCAAACAGACTAACAAACTCCTCCCAGACTGACACAGCCCAGACGCATCATTTTGCATCAGTCAGTCTGTAAACCACCCTAGGCTGAGGATGAGCAAAAATTTAAAGTATAAAAGGCGGTGGTCTCTCAGTCTCTCACAAAACAGAGGTGAGATGGCAGAAGCTGTCACAGAAGTAAAAACTAAGGGGTACTTTTGCTATAGGTTGTCTTATGTTTTATTTGATGAGGTTCACCATTTTCTTTATAGAGACCATGAGTGTTTCCCAAATCTTTTCTCTTCCTGTTTGATAAAGTTCAATAGACAATGTCAAGAGCTTCAGAGGCTCCCAGATGATTTGCTAGCAGCTGATGAGTAACCATAACTTTAAAATTGGGGAAAAAGAGTTTCTTTATGATTCCTCTGAATAGCAGAAACGAAGCAAAAATATAAAACAATGAAATCAAATGTCAACAGAGAAAAATAACTTAAAAAGTAGTTAAACTGAGTAAGGTTTGTGACTTGTGCAAAGCTGGTGCCTTTATCACATACAGTTTATACTTCTTTTCATTATATATATATATATTTTTTTAATATAACGACATAGCTGGGAACAAGGTCTCATTGTGCAAGGCACTGTACAAACAGAAGAGAAAAATGGCATTTGCCCCAGAGAGGTGAGGTTGTAATTAGAGAAGACAGATGGCAAATACAGGAACAGAGGCTCAAAGACATCCCTTGGCTCACGGAGCAGCTAGGCAGCACAGAGCTCAAACCTCTCAAGTCTCTGCCCAGTGACCAGCACTACAGATTTTGTTGCTTCCTCAAGTCCTTGCCCTGCCTATACGACTGTACTGGACTATACCCTTTGGGTAAATCTACATGATTTCATTCCCTCTGAAAATTCATCTGATTCAACCAAACACTTGTGCTCTAAGTAAAACATGCTGGTGTAGACTGCATGCGTTTCTAAATTCTTTAAAATAGTTGACAAGGACACCAAAAAGCCCAGAGAAAATATAGCTTATATCCTACTCTGGAATACTTGAAGTAGTCGCACTCATTTGACTCTACATACTCCTGCAGTACAAAGTACTATTCATGTTTATGGTTCAGACTGCAAGCTCCTCATTTTCAAAGACACTCACACAAGAAATCTGATTGCTTTTAATTGGGCTGTTTGCATCAGTAAGAGCTCAAGAGCATAAGTGGTTCACCGTTTGCTTTTGCTAGGGCTGTAATCTGTTTGTTGCCGCGTTTCTCTTGGTCACTAGAATGACTAGGCAAACTTTTCTCCTTGGTCAAGTTACTGCTATAATTCTACTTTTTCACCGTGTTTTGAGGATGGTTCCAGTGAAAACTGTCTTTATGCAACCTTCTGAACACAAGCTTCAACCATGACCGCCATGCTAGGTCCCTCCTCCATGTTCTCTGATACCATCAAGTGCTTGCCATTCCCACTGAAAGCTTGCTAGGGCAAGAACTGCCTCCTCTTGCAGATATCTAGTATGACATATTTTGATGGCACTTCACAAATAAATGGTGATAAAATTGCACATATCATGTCTTTCCAAAATGCTATCAGTTTCAATGCAACTGGTTCTATGGAAGCGTGGTCAGCTCGCTTATAGATCCAACCCAGCAGAGCACATCCGCACTGATTTCAGTGAGGTTCCTCTGTGCTTAAGTGTCCAGCTTTGATTTCAAGGTTTATGAAAGAGTTAAAAGTTGATTTCAGAATCTGAGTGTCCTTCCCACCAGAGAATTATATTTCAGCATATTATTATGGCGAGTTTTACTAATGCTCGCCTATGGGGATATCTGGGTAATGGCACCATCTGACTCTTATCATAATTTGATTCAAACTCATATTGCTTCTACATTTTATTTCTCTTTGCCATTCTGGCTTGTAACAGGCAACAGCAGGCTGAAATTTTACCTAAATGAGAGCATTTTTGCTCAGCGAAAGAACATTACTCTGTGCCATTTGCTTAATAGTTCACATTACTGTGTAGGGAGTGTTGCATCCTTAGGCCAAATTCTTGGCACCCAGTTTGTTAAAAGTTTCAAGGGCAACATAACTGCAGCCTCTGCATGGTAAAAACCTTATTGTCTGGGCAAAATAATGGTTTCTCAGCTAGACTAGAAGTCAAGAAAATTCTCAGCTGTGTTTATGCACAGGCAGAGGTAAATGAGTAAAGGCAAGCTATGCCTTGGCCACACAGTGCCCATGCTTCYGAATAAAAACAGCCTCTATTAATACTGCACTAGTCCAGCTAGCATTAAGGGGAGTTAAGAGATGGACTTTGCCAGCCTTGCATTGACAGAAATTTTTTCTGCAATRGCTTTCAGTGCTATTACTAACCTATAATAAAAAAAAAAAAAAAAGGTATATGTTGAATGGCAGGGAATTGAAGGAAACTACCGAATAGAGAAGTGAGCCTGAAGTGGGTCAATGTAGTGGTCTCAAGTAGGATAAACTATCAGCTCCCGGAGTGCAAGCTAAACCAAAGAGGGGCTGATGGTAGCAGTAGGTGAACCTGATCCTTTTTGCTTCCTAGCTAGRAAGAGAGTTGCAGAAGGGGTGTGGGGGGGAGGTTGCTCTGAGGACCAAGCTGTGATAAGCACGGCCATGGGTATCTTTGCTACGACTGGAGGGAGCGCTTGAGACGCTCAGGTGGCAGGCAGCCGCTCGCACTCCCTGTGCTGCAGGCCCTGTGCTGTGACCTGCTGACACACTGCGGAGTCTCTCCTGCTGCTAGGACTCTGCGGCAGTGGGTAGAGCCGCTGGGAATTTCAACAAGTGAGTCACAGTCAACTGATGTTCATGCTTCCTCGGTGCTTACCATGTTTGATGATTGCTCAGATTGCTTAAATCGCTCTGATGCTGCCAGTACATAATCTGTGAAAATAAGTTTGCCTTGTCCACACCGCGTTGTGGGGACACTAGACAGCACTGTGCACAGTAAGAAAGGTATGGTTGCAGACAAAGAACATATCCCAGGGCATTTCAACTGGGATGGAAATGGATACCCTGCTTACCTAAACTCAAGCTCCTAATTGCTTCCCCATAATGCACAAGTCACACTCGTGCAGTGCCAAAAGCATTACGTTCCCTGTAAAAACTGGATGGGTTCTCATGAYAGGGAAAACAGCTTTGATCAGGCTGGAAACAAGTTCAGATTTCGATGAAAAGACACCGTATAAAAAGCAACAACCAGAAAAAGTACGAGCTGCACCACTGAGAACAGAAAGAYATTTCAAATGGATCAGATCTGAAGTCCCATGTTCAGTATCCTACATCTGTTTTCAGAAGTAGTAGGGAAAACAACTCTGCAACAAACTGTGGAATCATTTGCCCCAGTTCAGAGTATGCTGAAAGCTGAAAACAATTGCTAACATGGTTTAGTATTGATCCTAAAACACATTAGCACTAATTGTTTACATCTGGGTGTTACTACTGTTCATGCAAAATGTCCAGGCCCTTCTGATACTTGCTAAAATCCTGTTAAGCCTCTAGGGAAACTATTAGTTACAGAATGCATCTTAAATAACAACCATTCTACCTCACAATTAGATTTCAAAAAAAGTTATTTATGGCAAAAGCATCAAATTTAGCGCTCTCTTCTATCTATAAAAGTCATAATTTCCAGGCATTTGGYATTGTTTCATCATTGTTTCCCATGAAAGTTTTCAGCCCACCTATTGTTTGCTATTTGAGAATACAGCAATTCATATTTCAGAATCAGCAGGAATAAAGCATCAAGGGCGACGTCCACCTTTATGAACCACCCAGAACGCCACTTCCAAAAACACTGGGTGACGCTAAGTTTACATTTGCCACGTTGCAAGCGGAAAGGTCCCGTAAACCTCTGTGCTCCCTTCTCTGAATCAGGGGATGCTCTGTAAAGTGCCTGTATCGCACCACAGTGCTCCTTGCCCTTCCTCCTTGCCCAGCAATCTGTGTCCCTGCAGGCCACAGCTGGAAGCACTAACGCCCCCCGAACCCCAGCGCGAGATGCACGGCATGAACGCACACGTGAACACCAGCGCGTTCAGACTGCCTTCGTGACGGGAGCAGCGGCTGAGGAGCATCTTCCCACCCGGAGAAGTATTCTGCATTTAACCAGAGAAACACATCTGTTGGGGAGATGGGACACAGGAGCTGCGTAACAGTATATGCTAATGCTGCAAATTATTTCAGGAAAAGAAGCCAAACTGGAATCTGAATTTCAAAGCATGAAAAAGGACTAGCGTGAGAATGGGCTAAAACCACAAGCTGATATTTTAAATAATGCAGCCGGATGCATACTTTTAATAAAAACGGAATTGGCTCTTTCTGAAGTCCCAACTTACTTTCTCCCAAGAGTTGATCATATTTTCCCCCTGAAAAGGCTCAAAGGACATATTTATCAGAGTTTGATAAATATCTCAAATAACGTAAGAAAAATGTTAGTTATTGCCAGTCTGTGATTAGGGTTGATATTGATCTAGAAAGTCAGATATTATTATTTTTAGACTACTATAAAGTACTTCAGTGGCTTATGTTGAAATTATTTCAGAAACTGTTTTTATTAATACACATCTGTCTGTACTTCCAAGCAGGTGATAGAAGTTTGATCTTCAGCTTTAAAACGTTGAGACCCTTAGTTGCTAGGAAACCAACAAATCTAATTCCTGTGGCTCTTATAACACAAAAATATAATTATATAGTGATTCTCTCAGAGAAACTCACGCTATGTATTTCTCAACACCCCCTTTTGTCAGTGATTTGAAGCTTTCTTTTGATTCATTTAGGCTAAAGAAAAGGCACATCAGTTATAAAGGTATTGGTAAATATGTTAAYGGAAAAAGATGGAACACTTATGTATTTCATTTATCTCATTGCTGGAATAAGAAATGACCGAGTAGCAAGTTATAAGGTCTCAAAATTTATTTCTAATATGGATCCACAAATTTATCTTTAATATTTCATTGCCGTGATTGTTGATCATTCCTGGTTCAGAAGATGTCTTTGTAGGCAATCAATCTAGTGTCTTTATGAGAAACATTATTCATAAACATATGTAAAAGGTCTGTGCTTTCATTATAGCATAACCGGTTAACCATCTATCTATGTATGCCCATCTGACCTTGCAATTACTGGCTTATCTATATGATGCATTGCAACAGAGATATTAATTCCGTTTCCTTAGACTTTTATTCTTTGGCTTGTCAGGTCTACTAGGAAGAATAACACAGATGCCATTAATAACAATTACCAGCGACAGGTAGGAGCATGAATAACATTTTGTTCAAAAAGTGATGTTTTGTTTGTGGACATAAGCAAATATAAATACCTTCAATTCTAGGAAATTAAGTTGTTAATTATATCAAAAAAAYGTTATACGAAAGAAATCGGGATAGCTTAACACTTGCATAAGAGAGGATAGATAAGTTCAATAATATCTAAATAAAAAACTAGTATCTTCTGTACTAATTGTCATTTGTTCTCAGTATATATCAATTTAAAAAAAGCTACAGGGGTGAGAAAGAAGTTCGGAGAGGCAGGCTGTGCTCTCAAGCCAGCAGCAAGCCGGCCGCGCGGGAGCCGGCAGAGCCAGGGGCCGCGGCACAGCCCGCCGRTGCGGCGCCCCGCCACGCGCCTTCCCCTTTCTCCAGCAACGCCTTGGAGGCGGGAGACGACCTACATTGCAAAAAATGAGAAAAGCGGGATTGCTGAGGCGCCCGCCCTTCCTCGCCCGGTCTCAGAGGCCGGCAGCCGCCGGGCAGCGGCCACGCCACTGCGCTCGCGGGCTGCCGGCCCCGGCACGGCGACGTGGCAGTGCTGCGGGACAGCGCATGCTGCCGTAAGGGCTCCCGCAACTGCACCGAACGGCACCCGTTTTCTCCTTGCCTTTAACCAAACCAAYGTGGAATCACGTACAGTACACTGCATTAGGATATTCACATTGCAAATCACACACTTAAGCTTAAGAGGTGGCAGATTTTTATGGCTGCCATGCAGTCTTTATTCTGCCCTTTCAGGATTATAACATGTTTTTTTAATTCCATGGTCTAATATTCTTTTCCAAATACTGGGTTTTGAGCAAGATAAGAGCTCAGTGGTGGAAGATAAGGGCTGGGGAAAAAAACCAGCATGCACAGAATTAAGCTTGCATGAACAACTATAGATTTTCCTAGTTCTCCAATTCTTGACTTTGCAATCGAGAGTCTGACTTTTTTAACATATACCTTTAATTAATACATCCATTTACACACTAATGGTATTACACACATCTCAAATACAGATACAAATCCACTTTCTAAATGTTTCTATTAGRGGATAACTTTAAAAGCCCTTTGCTCACAGAAGTAGTCCTAACAGAAGGATCCTACTGCAATGATATGGCTATGCCCTGAAAGCTCACTAGGCAATTTAAACACAAAACCTCCATCAAAATCAAAGTACCAACTACTCRGACTAACATCTTTCCTTCACACCCTGCAGCTCCCCACCGTGGCTCTTAATACACCCCAAAAAAAGCTCCCGAGGAGCAGAGCAGAGCTCTCACACAAATGGAGGTGGAAAAAATTGAGATGGTTTACCTTAAGAAAAAGATCACTAAGGGAGGACACGATAAAAGCAATGTAAAGTAGATATGGAATCAGGAGCTTAGAGTCTACCTAAGATGAGAACAAAAAGCTGAGTGCTTTCTTCTCCTTAAAAGAAAATAATAATAATAAAAAATCTGCTCGTCAGTGGCAGCCTGAGCACTGCAAGCAGCACGTTCTCCTGAACGCACCTCTTCCACCAGCACCTGCATCAGGATGTGCATCAGTATCACAATTTTTAATTGCAGCTGTAATATCTGAGAGAATAATTAAATGAGCAGTTTCCTCCCCAAAGCACAACACAAAACTACTGCATGCATGTACCTCCGCTCCTTCCCCTCATCCTCTCGGCTCTGTGCTGTCGCTCCCACCAAAGGCACGGGCAGGGGAAGCCACATCTTGACGGAAAACAGGACGAGCAAAAGCTYCTCGAGGCAGGCTCGGCCCGGCCGGCCACGGCAGCAGGTAACAGGGCCCAGCCGAAAGCCAAGACACCTCCATCTCCATCGCTTCCCTCCATATCCCTTCAAGAGCAAATAAACCCTATGCTAGAGCAGCTTTGATTATCTGGGCTTATCATTAAAGTTATCTTTTTAAAGCCATTTAATGCACAACTGAAATGAGAAGTTTGCAACAAAGCCATAAAAAGTGATACTGGCCAGTCAAAAGTAAAAAGGAGAGCTGAGATGATGCAATCAAGCACTGACTTGTAAAATTGTTTCTGCAACTGAACTACAGTGGGGGGGGGGGGGAAGAAAAAGAAAAAGACATGAAATTAAACTTCAGCCACCCTCCATTTTCTACTCTGATCATTTGATCTTGTTATTTACCAAAGAATTTCATTAAAAATAAGCTGAAGAATACAAATTGGAAGGATACACATTTGTAAAGTAGCTGGAATTACGCAAGACAAAAGAGCAACAAAACACATATTGAGGGTGGGAGGAATATATGCAGCAAGAAAGAGCGAACGAGAGGAAGACGAGAGGCCAGGCTTCTTGCAGCGAGCAGAAGTACGACCCGCGCAGTGCCTCCAAGCTAATTACTGACAAGTCACTGGAGCAAGCACAGCTTATTAGACTCTGCTCTGAATATAAGGCAGGTAAATCATCTCTAGGTAGACTTTGGAAAAGAAAGAAAATCTAGAGAGTTGCATTCATACAGAGTTTCTTTGAATTTTCTTATCGTTATTAAAGCCCAAGCTCTAAAGAAAAGGTTATGTTTCACAAGGACTTGCTTATTTAATCACCATACTAGTAGAGCTGTCCTATGAATACTAAAAGAGAAATGCAAGGCCCCCAAACCATCATTTTCCACCCTTTTTCTGCTGCAAAATTCACAAGGTAAAAAATTTTGGGGCTACAATATCATTGCTCCTTTCTGCACTTCTCAGGGTCAGAGGAGCATGCCCAGGCTTAGGGGAAAAAAATTCTCCATGGAGCAGGAGTAGCAATAAATCCAGCTTCAAATTTGTATTAAAATATGACTATTTGAGCTAATTCAGGCTCTGAGATCAAATTTAGCCTCCACCCATAAAGTGAAACTACTTCAGTCACCTCCACCCAGAGGCAACAGCTGGAGGCGAAAAGACACGAGGAAGGGGCTGAGCCCCGTGCGCCGGGTGCGGTGCGGAGACCCGCCGGCACCCCCGCGCCCTGCGGGCCCTCGAGCCCCAGGCAGAAGCGCCCAGCTTGCAGAGAGCCAAGCCCCACTCGCCAGGGCGAAGGCCAGCGTGGAAGKCGGCTCACCCTGCTCAGCGGGCGCCGGTGCGCGCAGCATCCCCGCCGCGGGCTGGCGTGACCGCGCGCAGCCCAAGGGAGTTACGCGGATTGATTCCGGCTGAAGCCCGCTCCCAAGTGCCAAGTCAAAGCTGTGCCATGCCGTCAGCTTAAGGCGCATCGAAAGGTGTGCTCCTGCACTGCAGCTTGGCGGAGGAGAACAAGGACCCCCGCAGCCCTCCGCTGCACGGCCCCTCGGAGACTGGCTGCGCCGTTCCTTACGGACAGCTACCCCTTCCGCCACCCCCCGCTCCCGAGGGAGGGAAGAGAGCRTAAGGAGATCTCGAATCCGGAGCTCCAAGTTTAGAAGGTGGCTGAACCACCTAAAACAACAGCTCTCCTGCCCCCGTTCCTGCGAACTCGGAGGACAAGGGCACGACCAATTTGGAAGCTCGCTTATATAACAAATGACCCAAAAGGGCTTGTGCGCAGGTTACGGATGAGTATTGGAGTTCGTCCACTTTAAGAGTAGAAAAAATTTTTTTTTCCCCATCAATATTTTATTTGGTGCCAGTTCTTATTTTATTCACATACCAGTGCTTTAACTAAATTTATATAACATAGAGAAAAGCAGTCTAAGTTCATAGGTTTGTTGTAATAGAAACCATATATAGTTCACCTTACAGAGAATGACTGTGCTAGAAGTTCAAGATTAAATACTTATCTTTTGCATAATATACAAAATAGAATAATATATTCTGTATTTTAAACCTGTAGCCATAAAGAAAGGCGTAGTTCTATCTAACGGCTTTAGAAAACATCTTTCATATCCCCAGTGCTGTCAATAACGACGAACAACGAATCTTCCCTCAATAAACGCATCTTTTCTAAGAGCGCTTCCTTTTACGATTTCTATCATAGAAACTGTAAGAAAGGAACACACAAGATTAGATGAGAGCAACTTGACCTAATATTGAAAAACAGATTACTGCTCTCCTCTATTACAGAGGTTATAAAATCAGTGATTTTTATGTGGAAAACAGCTCACAAATACAAGTAACGATTTCTTACAGTGGAAATTGGGAAGACAATAAGCCATCCCCTTCAGCCTGAAATACTGCTGGCATCTTAGGCGCTTTTCTCTCTCAAAATGCAAAGATGCCTTACAAATCATCTACTGCACCTCAGCAATAAATTGAGGGGAAAAAATGGTAACTTGCTACCTGGAGACACATATGCTTTTTCATCATAATTAATAATGATAGTTTTATTATAGCCCATGTAGCAGCTAATCAATAGGTTTTGATACTTGTTCAGCCAACAGCAGTCCCTGTGCGCTTGCATAATGTCCACTACTGAGCTCACAGATGTTCAGGCTGATCTGTCTACTGCCTATGGCCCAAAGTCAGCAGAGCCCCATATTTACCCGCCGCTCATCACACCGTTGTTTAGATACCTGCTGCGTGCTCCAGCACATGGGGAGAAGAGCAGGGAGAAGAGGAAAAGGGAGGGGGAAGAGAAAGAAGAAGGGACATTTTTTTTTAAGTTGCCTCAATATAAAAATCTCTTTTCTGCTTCGCAGCAGTACACAAAGCACTTTTTTTGTGCTTCAGTGTTTGTATTCAGCCATTTCCTCTTGACCTCCAAGGTTACGCTGCTGGAGATGAGAGGCGAGAACTGTAATTCCACTACACCTAGACCGCGTTCGCGCAGGGTCGGCTCAGAAGCGCCATCCTGTACTCCCTTAGCAGAAACATGCTGCAAAATCCTCCCGCGCCTCTTCCACGGCACAGGATCGCATGCAGGCCATGGGATGCCAGCGAAAGCCACGGGAAGGCAGAAGCAAGAGCCCACAAGCCTCAGCACACGTCTCCATTTTAGCTGTTGCAGACCCTTAAGACACGTACTTCTCCCACCCTAGTTTTAATGATGTATTTCTTTCCCTACTCCCTTTTCATCTCAGTAATAAGACACTAAGAGTGGCAGGATGATATCTGTTAAGTCCAGAAACTAGTTAAAAAAAGGGGTGGTGTTCAGGTTCTTCAGATGAAGTCATATCTATACATGGCTGGTCTTCTTGGTCAAATTACAAACAAATGCATGATTTCTGACTTCTCGTTTTGGCTTCTTCATATTTGGGGTGCTGCACCTGGGACATTTGGGATCTAACTCTCAAATGTGCTGAGGAACTGTGGTTGTCATCCATGACCTTCACTTGGAAGAGCTGATTTTGAAAGCTTCAGAAACCAGACCCCCTATAACTTACAAAACCAAGGCTTTCCAAAAAAGCATTAGCAATTGAAAGCAATAGCTTGAATATCCTTAGTCTTTGTATTCCTTGGCTTTTGCCTCCTTTTTCCAGGCAATGTGATGATACTAAACTCATTAGTATCAGAAATGCAGTCTGATACAACTGGATGAAATGCACTGTGCAAGGTAACATATGTACTTATATGCAGAGTTCATGCTGTATTGGTTTTTCAGCTGTTTTATGGCTTGCTACTTTGTGACTTACAATTTTTTAGCACAATGGAGGCTACAAAGATGACAGCAGTAGTGACTTATGCCCCATGTTGGAAAACATGGATGCATAAGAAAGGATGCTCAGGCTGCCTTTTGGAAAATATTGTTTCTTCCATGACACAGCTCGCATCTGAGGAACAGTAACTGCTGAAAGGCACTCTCAAACTACTGAAGGACCTTGAAAGGAGTCCTGCTTTCCAGACTCTTCAGCCCCTACAAAACACAGAAGCTTTTTCTTTCCTTTGGTTTCTGCAGTAGGGTAATCATTTTTCTCCCGTATTTTCTTTTCTCACTCATTCACAAGTATCTTCCATTTTAATTTTCTCCCCTATTCTTCCCTAAATATTGCAGTAGATATTAATTTTCAACTTCAAATATTGCGTCATCAGTTTCTTTCCCGTTCTGATCTCTCTTGCCTACCCAGCATAATCTTTTATTCTTAACTCTTTTATCCTACATGCCATTTTATCTACTTTTTATATTCTTTCTTATGAAATGGCTCTTCACAGTACCCACTATTTAATCACTACTCCATGCTTTAGTGAGCTTTCTACCTCCTGAAATACCTACTACCTTTTTTGTCCTCTCCTTTGCTTCACTGCTTTTGTTTTACCTGACCATCTTACTACCTGACCTCCCTTTTTGCAGTCTCATCCCTTCTAATTTATGGCCTTGTCTCACCCAATCCTTTGGGATTAGCCTTTGACTATAGATAATACGTATTTAAAATATATGTGTATTTTATATATATTTTTACATAGCCCCCAAAAGCACTTAGCTCTAATCTTTTTTTACTGTTCCTGCCTGTTAATTCATAGCCCCTTTTTGCATTAGCCTAAATGACTGTTCAGGTGAACACCTTTTGCAGTTCCAGCACGGTTTGCATCTGTGGGCAGGTATATGCACAATATTGATCTTGCTGAAGGAAACCTGTTGTGTCAAACAGCACTACAGGCAACCCATGAGGTCCATGAATACTTCAGAAACCACCACCTGAGGGAAAGCCAGTACAGCTCAAACACCTTCAGCACCAATTCGCTGACTGCTCCATCAGCCAGGGCTTTCAGAAGGCAAAACTGAGCTGCTCTTCAGCCCTCTGGGAGGACGCTTTGCTGACCAGCTATGTGTGCACAGTCACTGACTTTTTTTTCTTCCCCCTGCACTACAGACATCAGGTTTCCCAGACTGGAAGCACCCAAAGTTTCCTTCTTACTCAGCAAGACTTGTCTGGTTTTCAGTAAAGGTGGGTATGGGAATTAAATCAATTGAGATATATTTTGCTTTAGCTTTACCACTTGATTAAGCCCAGACTAGCCTTCTTTTAAGTAATAAATATCACTGCATGCTTTTTACACACTCAGGAAATTTACTGTCCTCTAAAGACTTATTCTCCCCTGCAGGGAATCAGCCTGAGACCAGCAATCTTTCTGACTGACAAGAGGGGAAGGGTTGCTGTGAAGGAGCTCAGCCACCTTCTCCCTCTGCTGGCCCTTCTGGAGCACAGGGCTGTCTACACACCCCAAGGCTGTGCCAGATTTCATGTGGAATTGCCCAAAAGGGGCACAGAAACWTGCCTGCTTTGAATAACTGAGTACACCCTCCAGCTGCTATGCTACTGCAGATAGATGGGCAAATGTTTCTAGACATTTTTAGCTACACGCTTGAAAAAATTCCTGATGTTTTTACCCTTTGGAAGCAACCTAGCTAGCTACTTGCAAAAGGACATGCAAGACCCAATATGACAGATCTTTGCTGAAGAACCTGCTTGCTGAATTATAATGGATACTTCTTTTCCCCTCTACTGACTGTAAATCATGTATGTTAAGTCAGGAGAAACAGGAAACACTTGCACAATCAATTGCAAGACAAGCAAATACTACACTTTAAGTTGCCGTGGTATTGACTTCATCTTTACTGGAATTCAGACTATGTTAGACTGAGAGTTAATTTTACCTCATTAGCATTACTATCATAATACAATATTAGTGTGATTTTCTTTAAGGCAACCTGATTAACAGCTGCACATGGGCTGCTATACATAAGCTATTGCACTGCTAAAACTCAAAGGCAAAGACATTGGAAAGAGTAATGGCATCTGATCTTTTCTGAAGTAAACAGTAGGCAAAAAGAACCACACAGCCCAGGAAAGGTGGTCGTCCAATTCATACGGCAAGCTGCCTCCAGGTCCACTCTGGTTTTGGTAACAGAGAGCAAAAGGGGTCCTGACCCTCAGATCAGGGGTGTTGGGCATGTTCAGTTTTGCACTAAGATCCATATCAGTTTTACACAAGCTGACGATACAACGTAGACATCAAATATATTCCTGGACCCAGAGGATCTCATACTTTAAGTGACATGTCACATCTCTGTGAGTTCTCAGGCTACAAGCAGGATCATGACAGGGACAATCTCCCAGACTCATGTTACAGGTGCATGGATAGCCTACCATCCACCAGCATCATTACATTTCCATATCAAAGTAGAAGCCTTTAAGAAAAAAGCCAGTGCTTGCTAAATAGTRTAAGAGAAGGCTTCTTTTCTGTAATATAGTATAGTAAGAAAAAATGGAAATCAGGTGGTTCTGCACTGCACTACCTCACTACCTTAAGTCCTGGACCACCACCAAGAAGAAAATATTAACTTTATCATTTTAATTTTACACTTACTGCTTAATCCATTTAATAAAATTTCACTCCCTGATTCCTACATCTCTGGAGGAGGTCAAAGTAGATGATCACAGTGATGCCTTCTGGCCTGCAAATCTAGGCAATCACTGGGCCATTGTAGCCTCTCCAAAATATGTAATTAAGAAGTACTTATAACACCAGCAGCTGTCTCAGATTCAAAAAGCCTCATAAGCTTATCTGGCTCAGGAAACTAGAGGAGCAGGAGAAAACCCTTAAAACTACAGTAGCTTCCCAGAACTTCTCCTTCCTCGAATATAGGCACAAGCATCACATTCAAGACAGCACCCAGACTACCATTTCCTGTATTCCTATCATCACCAGTCTGAAACAGAGGGACCACTTGAGCACCTTCCAAGCCAAAAGGCTTGCCTAAAGACTATTCTCGAAGAGGACTGTTTATGCCTGCCAGCAGCAGAAACTGGCCTGAACTAGCTGTTGGTGGTAGGAGGTATAAGTTACACTGAATAGCTGCTGCAGTTGCATTGCGCCTGGGTGCACCAGGGCGAGATGACTGGAGCCCCATCACTCTCGCAATACCTCCAACCCATGGTTTCGGTGGAGGGGAAGGCTATATGCCCCAAGGAAAGAGAAAGAAAGAGTGGGAAGGAGCTAACTCTTCTCAAAGACCACAGTCCATGTATTTTTGGCTATTTACATGGTTGATGCAGTTTATACCAATTTCAAAAGAGGGCAATATAGGCCGATTCTGAATTAGAGAGATTTTCTGAGCAACATTTCTCAGATGAGAAGCCATGAGAAAACCTTACAGATGCTTGGAGCAGACAAAGTTATCACCTTTTTTTTATTGAAAACATAGAAATCAGCTTCATCTGAGAGCTATTCTGACTATTCCCTGCCCTTCCCAAAGAATATCTTGTATTTCACCACTTCAACTATTCTCTAATGAACTGAAGAAACAGCTTTTTAAAAGACCAATAAGCCTAGGAGTCAAGATGGATCTAAAACGTCAATCATTCAAATTTGCGAAGAAGGGTAAAGGCTCAGAAGAGCCGTTGAGGAATACGTGATGGTTTGAGCTGGAGCCACGGGGCGGCTGCCAGCAGGGGCCGGCTTCTCACAGCCGACAACAGGGAGCAGCGCTCGCCCCGAAACGCCCAGCAGCGATTCGGCAGCCGCGGAGCACTTGGCAATTGCTTCAAAACAAGCTGTTTGTAAAGGCTGGATACCAGCAGCGCTGTGCTGCTGCGCTTTGCTCCAGTATACGCACATTCCTCTGTTTTAGAAGGGACACGCTGCTGCTGCCCAAAGTGTTTATTTTCCCACTACTTCGCAGAGGTAACGGAGAGCTCTCCACCATCACCCTCATGCACAGGCGGTAACAGCCTCCTCTTACTGACCCCGCACAGCCCTGAGGYTGGATAATAATGACTCCGCTCACTTTGCAGGTGAGACTATGTCATATGCTACATGCAACCTTTCACACGTGTCCGAAGGTCAGCAAATAGGCTGCTCGGAGCAGGAAAGCGCAGGACGCTACTGACGGTCCTTGAAGGGGAGACAGCCACGTCCTACTGCAAATCTCTCCGGCAGCGTCAGCCCTGCTCCGAGTGGAGTCGCGGGGAATTTCACTGCTGAATTCAGTGAGGAGGGAAAGGCAGAAGCATCAGGAATAAGAGCAGGGCGATACAAAAGGGAAAAGAAGAAACAGAAGTGCTGGAGAGAAAGAAGGACTGGTGGAGAGCTCTGGAGACACAAAGTGCTTAAAAGGAAGGCTGCAAACGCAGGCTTCAGGGAAACAGAAGTGCCAGGAGGAAATGGCAGACCTGTGTGGAAGAACAGAATGAAGTTTAATCAAATACTTTCTATCTCCCAATAAAAAAAAAAAAAAAAAGAAAAAAATAGAAGCCATCTTCACAAAAGCAAATACCAGGAGAGAAGGGAGTTAAGCTTTTAGAAAAATGTACTGGGCAGCTTCTGGTTTTGCTAAAGGAAACTGGCACCAAATATATGCAGCTCCTTTTCACTAGAATCTTGTATTTTAAAAGGTGACCAAATAAAAGACCAACTCATCCACCAGCTCCAGCTTTTACTAGCAGTACATTTGTATAACACAGCCACCAGCTGCTTCGATCATTCTCGGTGGTGTCCATTGCTTTAAAAATAAAGTTTTGATAAAATTTGTTTTTACAAATGACAGTTTCACAAGTCTCTGCATTCTAGAGCGACTCAAGCATGCACAGCAAGTACCACACGTTAAATAGCTCTCTCTATATGTCTCCATTATAGATATTCAGTAGGTGGAGGCTTAAGAACACACACCATTTAAAGATAGGGTAAAACTGCCTTAACAGAGGCAACACTACTAAAGAGAAAGAACTAGTGCTTTGTACCGTATGTTAAGATCAGTAATATGTTAAAAGCCATCAAGGAGAAATTACCTGCAGCCCACATTGTTTTGAATGTGTGTTCTTTATTATTTTCTTTTTCACCATCTTGATCCATACAAATGATGGACCAACTACAGAGTGAAAATGGTTTCTTGAGAGACATGGGTATAATGCCCATTATATGCTTTTGATTCCCAGTGTGTAAGCGATGGTGTTATGCAGGAGATTGCTACAATGATAAATTTCAGTGCAATCCATTTTCTGTGAATTGATACAGCCAAATGAAATGAAAAAGTTTATTACAAGTCCTTCCTTAAGAGAAATAATCAGAAAATACCATCCACTAAATTACACATGCTAGAGTTTAGGTTTAGTTTTAGACACTTGTACCTGAATTAATTCACTAGCTAGGGACTGAATATTTTTTTCCTCTCTCCCCAACTAGGAGTTGTTCTTTATGCCATTTGAATGATGCCAGTTAGAGATGAATGCAATCCATCCCTTAAATAACCGGCCCAAAGAGGCACTTCATTTTCTGGTAAAAGAAAACAGCCAAGGGGGTATTTGGAAATACCCACGTGCACAGAAGCCTGCAAGATTTTCCTGTAGGTCTGCAGAGGTGGGCACCTTCGCTAGTACTGCCCACGTGGTGTACACCCCTGCTCCGACAACAGGGAAGCGTCGGTGCACAGCCTCCTCCGTAGTGCGCCCAAATGCAGCTCTAGGGAACGTGCRCTTTTGGGTCTCTCCTCATTTGTCACATATTAATAAACCAATCATATATTATGAAGGTATTGAAGCAACCGGTCTTTCTTCAGGAGCACCTTGGGTCCAACGGCTTAACTCACTGGGCCCTGGAGCTTAGCTGATGGAGTGCCCTGCTTGTTATGCCAAGAAAATGTGGGTTTTACGGACACTGGAAGTCAGTCCTGCTGCTCCACATTTAAAAGCGCAGTCAGTTGCTGTCCTTCAAGCCTACCCTCAGCCTTGCACAATAATGACTCCACCCAAGAACTGCAATTGCAAATACTGACATTTCAAAAAATCTTAATGTTTTAGAAATTTCCAAAAAACTTGTCTTCACGGACGTAGCAGCCCAGCCAGGAGCACAGTGAAAATAACCCCTTGAGAAGTCACCTAAGCTCATGGTCTGAGAAGCAAGTTTTGGAGCTGGAACCTACAGAATCCACCATGACTATGTGCAATCAGACGCAGGAGCCGTAGGGTTTCTCTTGTGCATAAGGTCCACATAACTGAGGTCAGGACCTGACTCTGCAGATCCAAATGGTTTGAAAAAGCCACATTGCTAGGCATTTAACCAAATTACTGCTTTTGAAAATCATTCCATTCACTCAACACAACATCTGCTTCCCTCAGTCATAGAGGGATATTACTGGGGAAATTGTTTATGGAAACCATGTTGATCTAAGTACATATTATGCATTTCATTTGTTAAAAATAGCTTTATTCTTCAGCTTAACAGACTGAATGCAGTTCTTAATTTGCTGTCAGTAGACTTCCTCCTTCAATATACCACTAAAAATGATTGTACAATCAGGCCACTTAGTTACAATATGACCATTTGTTTACATGGCAAGTTTTAATGAATCATTAATATATTTTGTGGGTACTTTAAGTAATCTGTCCTTTACCTTGGTACTTCACAATACACCTCAGGCCTAATGGCCCATTAAAACATGCCCTGTTGAATCTTGTGGCTTAATTGATGCACTTTTGCTCTGTTTTGATATTATTTTCAGGAAATTTGTTTTTGTTTTCAGCTAGGAAAGACAGCACTAAATTGAAAAGGAGYTTAAAAGGACATCTATTAAATGTAAATGTGGGTGTTTTGCTTATGATTTTTTTTTCTAATCCTCCCAGTGTTGAAGATTATGGCACATTTAAATCTAAATTACCAGATTGGTTGATCACAGCAGGAAATAGAGTAAGCACATTATTTCTATTTTGACAGAATAGAAGACTTTTTATTCATTTCATTAAGCAGAACTACTTAAAAAAAAAGTCTCACTGTGTAGCACCATCTTTTACTCATGAACATCCTGTTGAAAATCCAATTAGCATTTTCAGAAGGGAGAGAAGTTCTGCAGTTAAATTTCATTGCCACAGCAGACATCACAACTATGAAATGAAGGCCCAGTATTTAAATTTTTCTGTGATAAGCCTTTGCAATGCCAGAAATTTATCATAAATTATACTTTAAATTAGGAATTTTTCCTATCCATTATTTGAATTCACATCAAGAAAATGGAAGAACATAAATAAGCTTCTTAACAACTCCTCATGCATTAGCCTAATTGCAAAGAAGAGCCAGTCAGAAAATATTCTGATGAGTGGACTTTTCATACATAGCAATGTTTGATTTTTATGGGTTGTAATAATACCATGCAAGACTGCATTATTTGTTTTTCTTAAGGAGCAGATAATTGGGAGCCCATCAGTTTCTGTTGGTTTTAGCATTCTTGCTGGTCAGGATATAATTATTAATCCCAAATGGGTCTGTAGCTTCCTAGCACTAGAAGCTGCACAGGTGAAAGCGATTATTTCTCTGCAAATTTGCGTTAAGGACTTCATATTTCCACATATTTTAAATGTGTCAGTTACGCAAAACAAGAGCAAAAGTGGCTGGCCACATAAGACACATCTCATTCCACAGATGATAAAAGAGGAACAAAGCTTTTACACAAACTATTCAATGCAACAAAAGTTGTAGCAACTCTAACATTGAAGGGCTTCTTGCCAAAATTGTGCTTTTTTTTGGCATTAAGGTAATGCCTTTGTTACCACTCGGAGTCTAAGAAATAGCAGAGCATGTCTTTCAGAAAACGTTTACCGTGACAGAGGGCTTTTYCCCCAAAGACGACTGTGTCAAGGAGGGACAGCAAGCAGACAGATCGGGTGCCAGAGCACTTTCTTTTAGCTTAGTATGGACTAAGTCTTTAAATCASACAATTAAGACTGTTAAGGCAGAGGGAAAAAGAGCCAACACAATCGCAGGATCAAGCTATGGGTACCTGAAATGCCCTGTCACAAAGAACACAACCACTGATTAATATTTGCTTTCCTCCTCACTTTTCTCCTCATTCACTCTCATGAAGAAACCAAGGAAAAAACCTACAATCTAATGATTAAGGCACTAGCTTAGGCTCAGATTTAATTCCCTRCCTTGGTGTGAACCTCCTGTGGGATCCTGGACAAGTCACATGGTCTCACTGTACCTTGCTCTTCACCCCATAAGAATGGCTATCCCTGTTTCTTCCTCACACGTGTCTCAAATGCTCCAGTACTGCAGTCACAGGGGCCAACATTACAGTACCTAGCATGACTTAATATGGCAGGCAGTCGTCATTCATTATCATCTCTCACCCTCTAATGGTTTCAAAAGGTAGCTGAAATGCAGTATGGAGTCTAAGCATCAGCTGGGAGATCGTTCATGAAACACAGGCAAATTATGCTTGTAGCTAACTGAGTAGACATGGGACAATCTAAAGCTGGTAATGTGATATGAAAACAATATAGGCAACTGGCCCCTAAGCAAAACTATGCAGCTAAAAGAGTTTTGTATGAGGTCTCCATTCACTGTTTTAAAAAAATAAATAACGCAAGCCTACAGGAGCAATTGCCTTGGAAAAGAGACCAAACCCCACAAGTATCAGAGTCACGGCCACCTTGGGCTATGCGTGCATTAGCAAATAGTGTAGCACAACAACAGAGGATCTGTGAGGCAAACCAGCTGGTACTGGTTGACATCATGCTATTTGCATCTGGGGTCTAAAGGAGGAAGTCACTTGGACCATCTCTTATCTGATCCAATGGACTGAGTAACCCTGGCAGCTGGAGTACATTTTGCTCCAGGAGCCCATCTTTCAAGTTCAGTTGAACAAGAAAATAACCTAGTCCATTCGCTCCAAGAGAGCTCTGCGATACRAGCCAAAGTGCACTAACTGGGGAGTATGGGGAGACTTGCTTCAAAAGCGATCTCCTGATCTGACCTACAACATTAATGTAGATGCATCCTTGTAACACATGAAAATATTTCACTATGGCAAAGGCCAGCCCATGAGCTTAGCAGCATCTTAAAATCATCCTGAAATACTGCAAGGCGATATGAATGCTCCTGGCAGTGTGATAATACATTGTAGTTTGCATGCCAGTGGCAGAATTGCAGGTGAGCTGCGACATGAACAGGTAAGAAACCCAGACTTCCAGTGATGCTGCTGGCACATACCAAAGGAATGAATCAACGCCATGGCATCCTCCTGCAACACCACTGGTCACAGCTTTCCAGTGTCCCAGAGACCAGCAAATGAGGTTTTTGAGGTACAACTAAAACAGTGATCAGAAGATAATTTGCCATCAGTGGTGACCCCAAAGCTATGTACCTTATGGGCAGGCTGTATAGCACTCCWACTGAGCAGGCAGGACAGCTAAGGATAAATTGCTGCTCAGAGCATGGTGGGGATCCACATCCAGGATCCACTTGGTTCTCTAATGCTTTGGGTCTGAAAGCATCCAGCTAGCCCTCGCTTAGGGCTGAGCCGCAAGTCCATCAAGCCAGAAATTGCTTCACCAAGGCCAGCTGAGATAAAAACACAAAACCTATGTCATAATAAAAGTTAAAGTCCCTTAGTTAAAGCCTTTCCCTTACCCTGTTTCATTCTCAACCAGCCACACCTGCCAGGCCCGCCACCCCGTGGCTCCTTCCCGAGGGCTCCATGAGGAGCAGCGACCCTGCCAGGCTCTGGCTTGGTACCYACTTCGACAATGTAACCTGCGCTCCCGGCTGAACGCTACGACTGTGCTAAATTCCTGCACCAACCTGGACTTGTACCTGTCTCGTACATCGTAGAAATGGTATTCCARTGAAGGCAGAAGAGTTTTCCCATGCAGAAGCCAGCACCACTGAAGAGCAGTATGTATTTTACCTAGTGGGCATATAATATGCACTTTCTAGAATTCAGACTTTAATAAAAAACAAAGCAAAAACCAACACTTTGTTAAACAGCTTCAGCTAGTGAAGTGCACAAAGAAWACTAAATTGTAGGCACTAGAAAAAAAATATTCTGGTTTCCTCTGCYCTCCTGTTTCCTCATTAATACACTGAAAAACAAAGGAAGGATAAGATTCTGATTCTATGACACAAAATAAAATACACAAAGCCAAAGAGGAAATAACATACATATTGGGCTCAGCAATTATATTGAAAAGGTGGGTGAGAAGTGATACAGTGAGAAAAATGCACTGCCACATAAGCCTTCACCTCTCCCTGAGGATAAAACAGGACTTTGAATTGCTTCTATAACAAGCATCTATTTTCGCTCAGGAAGCAACAAACCAACTAACCACCTTTTGGGACTGCAAAAGCATGGAGGTATCCACATCTGCTCCAGAGTCTTCTTTCCTCCATATTTCATGAGSCCTATCACGTTGCCCCATATCTGGTGACCTGCCGCGAATGGTTTGGATTATGGCATGCTTCCCACTCCAGTTCTACCACTAGTGAATCCCAAATGCTTCCTCCTCCTCCTCCTCCAAGAGGACTGAAGCTGCCCAAAGCTTATTTGAAAACATTAATTCAATTCATACTTCTATCCTGGCAACTCACAAAAGTATCCTTCTGCTCCAAGCTACCCCCTGTCTGGATTAAAATCTCTTCAAAGATATCTAGTCATTAGTTTAGGCTTAAGATAGTAAGCCTTTTCGAACCTCTTTCCCTTTCTTGCCTCAGTCCCTGCCGACAGTCTAGTGCCGCTCACTGTGATCCGTCACCCAAGATAACCTCTGACTCAGCTCCCGCGCTGTGTCCACGCGCCCAGGCTATGTGTAAATCTTGCAGACACTCTCTACTTAAAAAATTCAGATATGGCTTTTCTTATCAGATCACACTGAAAAAGCTCTCCAGGCTCCCAACACCTTCTGCCTTTATTACAGCAACTTCTTTTTTCCAGGCTTGACAAAATGCAGTTCTTGTCCATATCCATTCACAATGTTTCTGCAAAGATTATTTTCCTACCCTGTCACTTTGACCACATTGTCCTTTGTATCTGACCTCTTCTGGCTCCTTCTTTTATGTTGTATCAAACAAAAAACATCTTCACTTTCTAAGCCCTTCCTGACCTGTCTCTGCCTTGTCGTCTCTCATGCCACACTCCGAAACAGGCTGTCACTTCTCTTCAGCCTGTGACTTCTGCCTTCGTCACCCCCTTGCAACAAAAATACAAACAAAGCTTCATCCTTTCTCGCAGTGTCCTTTGTGCTAGGAGCAACTCGCCCTGAGCATTATCCTACCTCAGTGCTCTCCATAAAGGTTTCCGTGCTGTAAAGGGCTAGGGAAAGCTGACCAACACYGGACAGTTGTATGCTGAGACCTAGCATGCCATCTACTATCACCACACTTTTTCGTTGTGTTCCTCTGCCTCTAGCAACCGCTTTTGCCTCATCTCACAACACATACACTATCTGCTCAGTGTTAGCACAGCACACTGCTGTCCTTCGTGGCCCAAGCCTGGGGCTTCTGGACACTGTGGGAATACAAATAATAACAAATAAAGCCAGAGTCTTTCCTCTGCACTTGGCTCTATTGCTGTTCACTGGAGAGCATCATTTAGAAGCTGGGCTCCAGCTCTAGATTCATTACACAGATCACAGTACAAACATCTGGGAATGCCAGGTATCTCCTAGTGCAGCCTGGGCACTTGTTTCCTTGCTGAGTGCTAGTGGCTGAAAGGATTTTCAGAGCATCAGGTATTGACAAGTAAAATCTTTTATATTGGACAAATATGAAATGCCACAGATATCAGGCTTCTTTTAAGAAACACATAAGCCACAAGATTTCACCTCATATCATGAGAGATTTGCTTTTAAAGATCAGAAACCTGTGCCAAAAGTTGCTTCTTTGTCCTAGCAACCATTTCCAGGGCAACAGACTTTCTTCTAGAGTTGAAGGTCTTTGTGTCCTGAAGAATTAATTCTTCAGAAGGCTTAATTTCCCAATTTTTGTGAGTGATAGATGCTCAGATAGTTTATTATATGTACACCATACAATTTAGATTAAAATTTACCATTAGAAAACTAGATATCTATAATAATGCAACCTTCTTGGTTATCAGTTGAGACTGAACATGGGACATACAAAACCAAAAAGTAGGTTTTGCATCTTGAAATAAATGCTAAAACCTATACCTGGGGACAGATAAAGACACCACTAAGATATATAGCTTATAGCATACTGACACCCCAGGACGAGACAAATAGAGAAGGGGGTTAGGTAGACTMGGGAAGGCAGAGAGAAAGGGAAGTCCCATGAGAAAAGAACAAGAAAGTTCCAGACATTTAAAAGGAAAATCCTCAGAGGGCTTCAATTTTTCTTTTCCCAAGAGTACACAAAATGAACCAGAATCTTGGTTCATAAATCTATGTTAAAAAAGCTTGACCTAATATACTGAGCTTTGATCTACTCGCATCAACTTTCCATTTCAACTAATCATTGTGCTCTGTGCTGGGTGGCAGCAGGACAGGTATATCCTTCCAAAAGCTATTGGACAGTAACTAATTTTAAAGAYTGGTTTGCAGTTTGTAATGACATGGCTCTCGTATGTGCTCCATATAAATCAGTACAGTCCTGCATGCTACACTGAGCAAATCAATAAATCACTAACAAGTAACACTTGCAGACCCTTTATTATCAAGTGCCCTTTGAAACGCTTCCTACCCCTTTCACACGATATTTCCTGTCTTCAGTAGTTGCTAGAAAGGTATTTTATCATTTAACAGTCTGCCACATTGGAACCATTTTATGCATAACTGCCTAGTTGCTAAGAAGTTTCAGAAGACTTTGAACGGCCTCGCTACCCTTGAATTCAGGTGAACATCAGGGTGAGCAATGGCATATGGAAATGCTACCCCAGGACTAGATCCAGTCCAGGAGTAGAAACAAAATACCATGGGATCAGACCATTCACTCAAAATAAAGTTTCCAGCTTTCAGAGGTAGTTGTTTATAGCAAACTGCTCACAAGCAAACAGCACATTGAGGATTATTTATCTGACTCATTTAACGAATAACTTTGGAAAGCAAAACATTTACTTATGGTAAATTTGCAAATGAAAAAGTGGATCAGATTAAGTGATTGATTATAAACTCACTCCATTTTCATGAGAAAAATCACCAGAAGATCATCCCCATAAGGAGTTTTGATAGTTAGAATAATTTCTAAGCAGAAAAGGATTCACAAATATTCATTCCAATTACTTGTCTACAGAAACAAACACACCCTCTGCCCATCTTCTGTTTCTGTATAAATGAAGATAATCTTCTCCCCTTATTTCTTTTTCCTTTAAACTACTTCCCAACAGTGCTAATGGAAAGCAACAGGTGTTATCACAAAAGTAAGGGTTATTTGGAATAAGAAGGAAATTTCCTATTTTTAAAGGTTTTAGCTTTGTAATTCTCACCCATGCTAACAGCATATCAATCATTGTTCTTTTCAAGAGACAGACAGATGCAAATTCAGGTTAGCTGTACACAAAGCGTCATGCATCTTTCTGTTCACAGCACTCAGAACATGGGTCTGTGTGAAACTAAAGAACCTTATGTGCCCAAATCTTACTGAAAGGCAATGGGCCATAGCTGTTAACTCAGAGGCTTTAGAAAAATTTTTCCTAAGCTCTCATGTAAGCTGTGAAGGTTTGTGCTTTTTGTGTTCAAGAACTCTAGACTTTGAGATTAGCCAACTTAGTTCTGCTACCAGTACAGACCCCAAATCAAGAAAGAAGGTCAGCATGTTCAACTTGGCATCAGAGCGCCTAAATGCAAGTTTAAACAAGTTCTTAATCACCATTCTGGAGCTGGGAATTGTGCTGTAAGCAGTGATGGCAAATAATGCATAATACACAGGTCAGGGAAGAGGAAGAACCATAGTGTAAGGTCTAGTCTACACAGCTTAAGAACAAAACACATGMTAACCAGGGTTTCCAAAACATCATCTTCCAGTACTTTTGTTTTTGCRTGATACATGGTTGGGGAAGTGCTGAACTGGTCCTCATCAAGAGGGCTAAAGACTCATAGCTGACCCCTGGGCATGCAGAGACAAAAAATGGGGAAAACTCACAGAAAGATTATGCAGAACAAAGATGATCAGCAACTACTTCTAGGAAATACTTAAACATAAGATAAATTTTTGTTTGAACTCCCCAGTCATACTTGAAGAAAGGCTTCTAAGAATATCTTCCTACTGTAGTGACCTCCAGGAGCCAGTATCTTCTGGGGGCACAAGCAGAGGGAAGCCTGGAAGGTATGCTTACAAGAAAGTGCATCCAATTTGGAAATCCTTCATTATTGCCTTTTCACAAACACATGCACATTTTCACTCCTGCTGAGCCCAGACAGTCTCACAAAGATCAAGCACAGCTGAGCATGGCTGAGAAACAGAGCTGGGATTGCCTGGGTCCTTCATCTTGGCCTGCTTGGCTGAGTGATAGGAGACATCGTGTCCCAAAATATATGAAACRGATGTCTAAACACAATAAGAAATGCAATAAATTCAGATTCTATGGACCTCCATGTAGTTCTGGTCAAATACATAAACTTAAAATCACCTATCCCAATTGAGAATACTTTCAAATAGCAACATTAGTGGATCCTTCCAGCCTGCTCCTTCCACACAGCCAGTAAAGAGCACATGCACCTGTGCACTCCAAATTACACCAATCATTACAAAACCAAAGGGATTTCCCTTACACCCAGCAGCAAGGAGAAGATGATGCATTTTGTTACAAACTTTAAACTTTTAACAAGACTGAGCTGAGCCTTCTTTCCAGGAGAAAACAGGTTGTATTCCCCACTGCAGGCATRAGAGACTAGATTTCCAGCTAGTAAATGAGCTGCCCTGGTTCTTGCACTAGTTGGGAATTTAGCACAAAGCTACAYGAAATTTAAAATGAAGTTATTTATATGTTTGATCTAATGTTTCAGAAAGTCAGAGCAATAACCACGACCTCTAAACTAAAAGAGATATTCAGCTTCAAAACCTAGAACTTAACTGATTTATACTAATTAGAGGAATCATTCTTTCAGGACTGCACAAATTAAGATATTTGAATAAACATTCAAGGCTTTGTAGGAATCATCTCTTCCCCTGACATTTTTGTAAGCTGGCATACCAAACTTAATTTCTGCAAAGTAGTCTGTAACCTTTCATAATAAGAAAGCTTTACAGAACCTAAAGATTTCACCTTGTGTTACATAAAAGTGCATGTATTTCTAACATGGCAGTTGATGAACTAGAGTGTGCCGAGATGTAAAAAAGCATTAATGAGAATGAAGATGTAAGAAATAATGTTAACTAGGCCTTTTCATTACAATTGAAGGGAGCTGTGCATATATAAAAYGGATACATAAAGTTTTATAATGTAGTGCCTGCTCAGAACCTCTAACATTTATAATACATTTCCATTACTATTTGCTGTAAATTGCCTATGTCTTTTACATTAAAAATAAATGGTTCCAGCCAGACAGCTAAAAGGTTTGATTGCAAGCAATTGTAGTTGACAGTATCAAACAGAAAAAGTCTATAACTTCAAGCTTAAAGCAGGAAAGAGATGCAACTTTGCAGAGCTGATCACAAGAGCATAAACCTTGAGCTGTTCTCCATTTCATCACCACTTTGCTGCGATTCCTCAGGTTACTCCCCCACATTACTTTTGGAAAGCAAGAGAAGCATCAGCTCCCCAAAGATGACATGGTCAGCAACAGTTTTTAATTTGATTCAGTTTGTCAATGGCAACAGCTGTAACCCTCTACAATCAATGGTCAGACAGCACAGAAGGCTGCTAGTTTTACTGTTTTTTTTTTTTTTTTTTTTTTTTTTTTTTTTTTTTTTTTTTTTTTTTTTTTTGGTTTTTTTGGTTTTTTTTACTGTTTTTTTATTTTCTTGGTAGTCAGGCAACCTGGCAACACATGCTCGAGGCCTATTTATGGTGTGAGCAAGCCACGCAGGAGCCGGCCTTACACCCACACGCTGGCGAGTCCTCGCCAAGCAGCGACAAGCGGCTGCGCGGAGCAGGGACATCGACCTTCGCTTGCTTTATCTTCTCCGTGTCACACACAGCCTCTGCAGGGAGGAAAGCGCTGCTGCCCAGCCCCTTCRGGAGCAGTGGAAAGCCACACGTTGCAAGTGACCTCAGCTATGTTGCTGGACAAAAATGTACCTGTAAAAGCTGGAGCGCACAGTTTGCTCCCGCCCTCCTGGTTATGGTAGCGAGCACTGCTCTGCAGCCTGCCATCACTCGTCACGTCACCATGGCCATTGCTCGGTGGCAGGGGAAGCATGGCAGGCTGCCAGGGAAGAGAAATCGTTGACGTTAATGTAAAGAACATATACCAGCACTCATATCAACAGGGAACAATTAGAGCAAGAGTTCAACAGCGCATACGCTCTTGTAATCTCCTTGTATCRTTAGCTCTTCCTCCTGGGTGCGACCCATTTGTCCCAGCTCCGCAGGGCCAACAGGGTGTAATACCACCTGCAGCAGAGCTGGCTGGGAAGAYATCTCAAGGCAGTTGAAGTTTCAGGTAATTTTATGGATCGCAAAGCAAGAAAAAGTCATTCAGGCAGGGACTGAAACTAAACCTGGTCAAAAGGCACCAAAGCCAGGAGTAGGGGACAGCTGGGGCACRTAGGAGCTGCGCTCAGCCAGGCAGTTCACCGGGGCTGCCTCTGCCTGCTCCTGCCACAGCCCCTGGCACTGCCCACACTCTCAAGAGGAGCTCAGGCCCTCATGAAAATAGCATGAAGTCACATCTCCAAACTCCCTTTCCACTACTGAGCGGGGTAGAAAGTTGTGAAGCAGTTTATTCAGTTGCATGACCCCAAGAGATCTTGCTCTAAATACAGGCTTAGAGTCTTTATCCCATAATAGCCCTGCCAGTCATGAAATACTGCATGAGCTATTACTAGTGAAGGAAGAAAGGATCATCTTTCTAGGTTACTCAGAAATCATGGGTTGGGGGGGGGAGGGGGCCTCCATTATTTAGCTGTTAGCTGGTTAAATGCATATCAGCATCACCCAAGTGAAATCTCCATGGAAATTCAAGTCGTCTCAGGTCATTCCTTCCACCTTGGTGCCAGCACACTTCCCTGTGAACAAAGGTAAGCCTTCGGGGCTGTTACCACCTCTACTGCTTGACTGACAATTAACAGAAGGATCTGTAATTGGCTTGTATTGKATTACACTCTGCTGTGCAAAGACAAACAACGCCTTGATAACTAACAGATGGAAGAAATTAGTTTATTCAGTTGTCTGCMAGTCCAAGAATAGAAGTCCTTCACACTTCATGCAAGAAAATGGTGGAACTAGGTTGCACATCTGCAGCAATTGAGTGCTGTCTGTCTGGAAAGCTGCTAAAATGCATATAAAAGACAAAATGGCAATGACAGACTTGGAGCCAAAATGATGACAGCAATTTATTGCTGAATAATCAATCTATTCCTGCTCAGAAGTGCAATGGGAAGAGTGAGTGGATCCTTTGATCTGCCTATCCACAAGCAAGTCCCACAGCCAGGAGTGCCACATGAGCCCCCCACATCCTCAGTCCTCTGTGCTCAGCTGTAAGGATGGGCCCCTCTACTTTGTCCCTAATGCTCATAGCTCTGTCCTAATCCCGGTGACCTGAACCATGCTAAGGGAGAGGCAATGCCCTCATCCTCYCTGCTGAGCAGGACGCAGCAGCCCCTGGTCTCTAAGGGACAAAATCTGCAAATGCCAGCTGAAGTGCAGTGCTGGGTCCTCACTGCTTTATATGCAAAGACATTCTTTACTTAATGAGAAGCTATCTGTCCTTCAGAAGCCTTCACCCACTATAGGCAATGTCCATCTCTGGCAGGTGCCCTCTCACAAATACATATGTATTTGACAGCGGCAATCCCATTTCTAACAATGTTTGAATTATTCTTCGTGCAACTTTCCAAACAGGAAATACTGAAACWGGATAAGCAAATATTAATACCATTCGTCGACCCATGAGCTGCATGTGCACATGCTCTGTTCACCGACATCAGCTCAGCCTTTGGATCTCAGGTGTTTGGTGATCTAATATTTAATGACAGCAGATGCATACACACCCTTGGAACAACATTAAAAATACAAAAGTTCATGAAGTGAGAAAGAAAGAGCATGTGCACGTATGTACTACTGCCACCTCTGAATTCTATTCCTGGCCAAGTAATGCAAACAATGCAGTCATAAAATATTCTTTTGGTATCTCTTTTAGTATTCATAGAGTGCTCGTGTGGTCTAAAAACAATTTAGACTGAACAAAAACTTGTGCGGCTTTTACCGATTCTGATATTGAATTCTTTTCTCTGCTATCCCCTCTATGAATACACAGTGAGTCAATCTAGTATGTCTTGATGGTTGAATAAGCTCTTTGATTTTTGAATTATTTTGAGATTAACTGAATTTGAAATGTGTGCTGCATGCAATGTCTTGCTGGCAGAAAAAGATGAGCTTTGTTATTGACAGAGAAAAGTTGCAAAGCTACATTTTTCATTATTGCTTGGTATTGTTGAACTTGTGTTCCTGTCAGACTGCTGCCTGCCATGACAGCAGGGACCACCAGGTTGAGAAGTTCAATTTCCAATATTCTCTCCTGACCTGCCTGAACTCCAGAGAGTAACAGAGTGGTCTCTTGCAGCACAAAAAGCCCCAAACCCATTTATATATAATAAAAGAATAGTGTGCATTATGTTAGACTGCTTAGAAGCTGTTTAATACCAAGAAAGCATCAAAGCCCCCACAAAAAGTCTTATCAGTATAATCTATTATAGTTTTACAAAGAGTTACTAGAGTTTCTACAAGTTCTTTCCTATTTGTGGTCCAAGGCGCTGTTAATTAGGATCTCAGAAAAGCTGGCTGATCACAAGAGAAATTCCAGAATTGTAAAATTACTTTAGAGCATGGACATAAGTACATTAAATATGTTCCCTAACGTTACTGTTCATGCACACTATTATTACCAGTATAATTGCCATTTAAAAACTACATGCAGGAATAAGAAGGACAGTTGTCAAGCCAAGGAGCAGGGAGRGAAATGAAAGGAGTCTCAACAGATACTCTGTCAGAACACTAAGAGTCCAAGAGCCTTTGCCTTAGGAAGAAAAAAGGGAGAGGGGGAGAGCACTGGAGCACCTGGTCTTCTGCAGCACATCCTGCGTATTTGTTAGAAATACCACTTCCACAATATCCCTCTTTTCCTGTCTTGAAATGACTCTGGTTTTCCTCTACCTTCCTTTCAAGAGTAACCCCTAAAGCAGTCTCTTGCAAACTCTGGAGGGCTCAGTATCTGACCTCTTCCAACAGCCACTCCCAGTCAACCACTAGTGAGGCTCCYTAATTACCACTGATGCTCCAGGCACAAGCCCAAGTGAAAGGAAACTGCTCTCATCCATGTCCCAACAAAGTCCAGGCAGAGAATCCAAAGGACCCCAACACAGACCTGAAGGCACCAGCAAGTACATTACTATTCACACCAAGCTCCACCACTTTGGACCTCTGATGAGGGGGAAGGATGGCTCAGAGCCTACAGGCTGCTGAACAAGGAAGTGCAGCATATCTGCGTAAAGTCTGGGAACGTGACACATCTTGAGAAATGAAGATTTGGGAAACTTCTCACCAAGTCCATAAATAGAGGAATCGGAAGAAAAAACAGCTTTCTTCTCTTCCTTTCATTATTGCCTGCTAGTCCTTTCGGCCAGTCAAGAGTGTCCTGCGTACAGAAAATACATTTGTAGTTCTCCTGCTGCTGTTGTAGCACTTTCTGCCCCATCCCTGTCCCAGCCTTGGTTCTCTTCTCCACCTCCAGCATCCTCTCACCTTTCTTGCTCCTTTTCTCCTGCCTAGTCCCTCCTAGTCCCCTTTTCCTCTCTTCCTACATTATCCCTCCCTCCTTCCTTTTAGCTGAAATTCCTGGTACTCATGTTGAAAGTGCCCTAAGCCAACTAGATTAATTTTCCTTTGTTATTTAGACCTTGGTAGCAGCTGTCAAACACCAGGTGCTTTTAAAGGAAAAGAGAGCTCCTGGCCCATTGAGGATGGACCTGTCCATTTCTGGAAAATCTATGGTRGTACAGTAAAAGCAGCACTGCTAATATCACATTTCACTAGCATCTCTGATGACTGGTGTAACAGAAATAAATTATGAATCCCACATGTGCCACACTAACAGAAAGCAATAAAACACAGTATTTATGAATAAAGATAGCAATTATCTTGTTAAATCAGACAATAATATTATTCCATCAGAGAACTCTTCATCTCATATCATAATCAATACTGACTATGAGTGTAAAGGAAAGGCTCTTGCCATTATTATAAGAAGGTCCCATAGATTTTGAAAGGTAATGAAAGCTTTTCCCTGGAAAGCAGGATCCTGCAAAGTTATAATCCTGACCTTGAAACAATCTGTTTGGCTTTTATGGAAGAATGGCTTAGACAATAAGCCAGATTTTGACATCACTGACACCACTGTCAAGCTGGTGTAATTGTATTGACACAGGTATTGTTATCCTAGAGTGATATCAGCATGACTGAGAGCAAAATCTCAATCTTTTAGGTTTTTAAAGGCCTGAAAGAACTTAATAAGCCACCCGAGATATTTCTGTAGCTCTGTTTCAGTAGGTGGTAATTTTCTGAGGTGTAGCACAGGAGCTTGATTAAAAGATAATGATCCAAAATGTATGACTATTTCTGGAACAGCTATTTAGTCATTAAAGACAAAAATAATCCCCAAGAAACATACACTTAGTGCCTTGACTCCATGTCTGTATTTGGGGACAGGTTTGACTAAGATGTTCAGAAACAGTAAGCAATTCTGACTACTCAGCTTTGTGCCCGTTTCCTTAAGATCTCCCTGATCTTCCTACAAGCGCACCCCTTTTAAAGGTGTTTAACACAGACTAACTTAGCCACACCATTGCGATTTCAAAGAGGTAAATACATTTATTAAAACTGAGTAAGCTATATAAATGACTTATCCTGACACAGCATATAAAACCTGTATCAAACACTCTTCTTGTTCTAAGYAATAATAATAAAGACAGTTATTAAAAATTATTTTCTCCTTTTTGGGAGGAGGGTGTGGAGGGGTTCTGGGAGAAGGAAAAACTCAGTCATTAACCAAGGTTATTCATACAATTGCACATATTTCCCCATAYGGTTCTAGTACATCCATGTACCTAATCAGTGAGGAATCACTGATTTCAACTTTGAGGTACCCCATGAGCATAAATAGGCAAGAAGTCAATAGAGACAGCTCTGAGCCCTGTCCACAGAAGCAGGGACTGACATTGCCAGGGCTGCTGCTCCCAGCACTTCCCACGGACAGGGATGGCAGACACGGACACCACACTGCCAAACCCAATGGCACAGCTCAGGGTTTGCTACTGCTTTGAAGGCTGAGATGGGCTAGGAAGGAGGAGAGGAAGGAAAGGGAGCTTTTTAAAGGGAAATGTGTTGAAACCCAGTGGGGCTACAACTGAATTTAGTCATTTAACAGTTTCTTTTTTGCTAGAGGAAAAGCAAAAATTGTCATGGCTACGTTGGAGCGCTAGAGAAGACTGTGCTTAATCAGAATAGGAGCTAAGCATGAGAACTGCAGGGCAGTCATTTAAAAACGTTTCACAGATCACACCGATATAAGCTGGGCAACAAGCAGCTGCCACTATATGGGTAATTTTAGCAGAAAGAGCTTGGTGACATGTATCAAGGTAGGGATGTTACAGCCTCAGCCAGAAACAAAGGGTGGTGGTTCTTGGTAAATTTTTACTCCACTACTTCATGTGGAAAAGCTTGCTCCAGTCCCTTAACCCTCTCCTCCTCCTTTCATTTTACAACTGCTATTAAAAGAATAACTATGCTTCATATTTTTGCCTTGTTTTCCTTCTTCTCTTAAAAAACCAAGGGCACTTTTAGATAACGAAATTCATGAATGCCTCCTCCTATAAATTCAGTGCAAATATTTTGACCCAGTAGAGTACCCTATGATGCAGCTGGCCACAGGTATTTATAGAAGTAGAGCTATGAAAAAATTTCCCAGCAATTTTGAAAATCCTGGAGAAGTCCCCAACCTCCTGTTCCATTGCTTGCAAGTAACAAGCTTAGCCAAAGTTCTCTGACACCTTTTGGAGTTTGCAATTCTTTCAAATAACCTTTTACTAAGTTCTATGCAAACCTACCCAGATTTACAGCTTTAGGATTAAATCACTCAAACTTCAATGGGCTCCAAGTAAAGATGAGGTGAAACCACAATGGCTTCGAGTTTTGCTTGCAATTTCAGGCTTGCTTTGAACTCAATGCACAAAGAAAAATACACTTTAAGCCCAAGCAAGCAGRCTTTTGAAAACCTACTCTTGGAGGTAAGATAGGCAAGCCACATCTGCACACTTCTGGGAGCTTTCTTCTGCAGTACAAGGTCAAAAAGAGGGAAAACACATTCTTGGCCTTCTGACTAATAATTTCCGTGTCCCAGTTTTAAATGTGTCCATCTCCTTTGATCAGCTTTCTCAGCCAAGCTCAAAGTTTTACCTTTCAGGAAACTTCACTTTTTGCAGCCTGATGCCAAAAATAAACTATTGTAGAGTCTTGAAAGCAGCACTCATTTCCTCCACTCCTGAAATGTCTCCTCCTCCTTTAACAGCCTACAATATATTGTATATCTAAGGAACACGCTGGTCATGTTGCCTACATTCCCCATGCCTCCTTTCCAGCTTTCCTACTCCTCTGTGTTATAATGGGCTCTAACCTATTCAAGTAACTTTGGATTAGGTTTCTCATTAAATACTTCAAAGATTCAATGCAGATGCCTACAATCAGAGAAATTCTAATGGTTGCAGCTCTTTCCTTTTATAGACACAGACAGAATAGAAATGTCTCTGCTCACTTCTTTCCACTTCCACTAAAACTCTAAATTTAGCATGTATTGAACTAACCTATCATAGGTGACTTACTGACCTTGCTACTTTACACTAATCATATCCTTTTTCCCCCCCCTCCCTCCCTTTCTCTCAAGGGAGAGAGGAGGAAAAAAAGGCAAATCCTGACCAAGCTAGAGGAAAAAGCTGGAATCTTCTCTCATATACGTTGCCTTACTAGCCTGTAAGGAGTTTTGTTACTACTCCAAGATTTTCTCATCATGAGGCATTCTCCAGATCAATTCAGGGTCCAGAATGCACATAGTCAAATGTAAAAATAAAAAAAGGTTAGTGTATGTAGTGCATGAAAACAAATGATACCATAAAACTAGCTGTGTACTCCAGAAAGTCATCTAAGGTATCTCTGTTCTTTACACACACAGGAAATACAGGTGCCAAACTGCAAGGATACCTTTAGAGACCACATTGATGCACACTAAAGAATTAGACATTCAGTGTTTCATTTCAAAAACAAGTGTCCTAACAAGATTATGTTCTCATACTGAATCTAGGTTTTCCAGACTAACTAAAACCTCATGCCTTTCTTAAAATACAGGTACCTTTCATGAGCCAGTATTTGAAGAATCCCTTCCATAACTGCTACATAGAAGGTGTTCAGTTTGCAAGTCTGTTTTGTTGCAGTAGCTTTAGTTTACCTACTAACTATAAACACAATGTAGGAACTGAAAATGAAGTGGTACTTCTACTCTATTTCACAAAAATCTCTAGCAATGAGTATTGAGTAATCAATAATAAAGAATTAGTACTTAACTCATGGTTTCATTTGTACATGAAGCAGAACAGAATTCACCACTCTCCCAAAGCTATATTGAGCTTGCAGTGTTAAGATTACCCAAGTGCAAAGTAATTTATTAACAAAGTCTACAGATATGTCTTGAAGAGAAATATAGAAGGCCTGATCTAATACCCTTAAATCAGTTCTGATTCCCACTGATGTCAATAGCTTAAGATCAGGATCATAGAGCAAATATATTGAAAAAAGTAACACTTTAGACAAACAGCTAAGCCATTCAAAACAGACTATGCAAATTAAACCCCATCCAATCACTTTTTTTTAGACTTTATAAGATTGTTCAGAAGCAAATTAACTAAAAGGATTCAATAATTCAACATCACACTAGGCCAAGAGCAAGATTCTGTATTTGCTCATAAGTAGAAGTGTGCAGAATATGATCATGTATCTGCCAAGACTGTTTTCTTGTTCCAACATAGTCCTGCTTTCTCTAGATACTCTAATTGTCTCCTTTTGGCAAAGATAAGTTTTCCAAATTAACTTTTACTGACCCTCACTCCCTCCACCAGCTTTGCACATCTCCTCTCCGCCCGCTGAATGAGGAATGTYTGTTTATTCCTGCCTCTCTGGCAAATGCTTTCCCTCAAACATCTGTCCCAAGATAYGCAGTAGCCCAAGGGTATAAACTACATGCTCACACTGTTCTCGATCTCTCACTGTCAGTCTTTCCAGCAGCAGAGCAGTCTTGCAGCCAAGCAGGCTGTGCACTGCGGGTGCTTTCCACAAATGGTCACATATTCCAGCCCCCTCCTTTGGCATCCAGGGCACAGCCTGACATTTTTCTGTCTCCTCAAGTCAAAACTGAGCCCAGTCAGGCTGCAGGTGTGTAGCTTCCAGGCTGAAGTTTGCTCAGCCAGTCAGCTCCCATCCAAACCACTGTAAGTATTTCCAGGATCAGATATACTATTACAGACAACACCATCTCTAACTTTTATGATATGGAAGATGCAGAGTTCTAACAGTGAAGTAGCTAGAAACCAGAGGACAGGAGTGTAAAAAGACCTTAAATACCATGAAATACTACAAAAATTGTGCACCCTCTTAATACTGCGTCTGCAGCTCTAGCGGCAACGCATACACTTCCGTTAGTGCCATCTCCTCTTCTGATTTTTCAGTGCCAGGTAAGACCAGAGGTATCTACAGCCAGAATCAAGCACTTGATATCAGTTTTCAGGACATTTTATAGTCCGCACTGAAGATGCTGACACTGGTCACAAGAACTTATCAGGATCCAAGAGCATTTTACTTGCTTAGATCRTTATTTAACCTGGTACACCAGTGCTTGTCTGGTGAAGAAAAAGAAACATTAGCCAAACTGAAATGGAGCTCTAATATCAGGGAAGACAAGACAGCTGATTCAGTACCTGGCAAGCCCTCCACTATACCTGGTCCCAGGGCCACCACACGGTGAATGTGGATTTAATGCGTTTTTGACATCAGAAAGTTGGAAGTTCATGAACTCAAGCAGGCCAAAAAAATTAATCTACATCTTTCCTGTGAGAGCTTTTGGCTCTCTGTGAAACCTGTCCTCGGACAGCCCAAATTATAAAGCTTAGTCAGGTAGACAACACATGCCCAAGTCAGACAAGCATAGCAATAACGCGCAGGCAGAGCACCAGCCATTACTGAAGATACTGAAGTACTCCAGCACATTTCTTTACGGAATCAAGGCTTTAACAGAAAGCAAAGCAAAGTTAGCACAACAAGTGGTGGAAAGATGAGGGAAGGGATCTCAGGCTCTCCCTGTGCGATGCCACCACAGTGACRCAATAGAAACTGCTAATAGGAACTGTCAAGGTAAAGAAACTAACTGGACAGCATCAAAGCTGAGAAGGAAGCAAAAGAATGGCAAATAACAGCAAGCACAGGTAAGTAGCAGTACAAAAGTGCCATCTACACTTATAACCAAGGACAGCACTTAACATTAATGACTGCATTAACATTCAGAGGCAATAAGCTCACATGCTCACAGCATTAGAACATTTTAACATGTCTTGAGTAGCCTGTTAAAGGAGGAGGACAGGTAGTGCTTCATAAATTAAATCAAATATATTATGTGATCACGTTTATTTTTATCTGAGCCTACACCTCTTGAATTTTTTATCACCTTAAAAAAAAAAGAATATAGCTATGCCCTGCAAACCCATCAATTTGTCAAGTTTAGATTTGGAAATGCATATAAAATTTACACCCACTGAGCATATTTTTATACCCACATAAAAATTTATTCTGGCAGTGTTTTGCCAATATGTCATCYATAAAGTTTTGTTTAGACTTTTATTATATATATTACATAGGGGGCTAAGGATGCTTTTCTGTTGAAGAGCCATTCATCTTAATCATATCAGGCATGCTTTCAGCATTGCTTCTGCTCATTTTTGATATAGCATCTTCTAAGTAGATAGAAATAGTGACCATACAATCACTGAGCAAGTTTCATTTCCAACTACAAACCCAGTAAAGGGCATAGCTATACTCTGCATGGTCCTTTCTGGGCAAGCAAAACTGAGGGTTTTCATGCATTATAGTGGACAAGGCTACCTGCCTGTTTACCCCATATTTGGGATGTAGGCACCGAGTGATGGGGAAAAAATTTCACTGGCAGGTGAGCTATTCCTACAAGTGTGAGGAGACAAGACTACTTCAGAAGCCTGCACTGCAGCCTAGCATTACAGCTACCATGCTTCTTGGTCAGGCCTGGTTTAAAATCTGGATGAGCAAGAACCCGATGCAATGCCTTTGCTGCAGAAAGCACCGCTGGGGAAAGAGCTGCAGCCTGCCCTGGGGCTGCTGAGCACTGCAACAGCTGCTCTTGCACCAGCACACCGCCGCTCTGCAAATCTGTCCAGGTCAGGCTCCCCCCAGCACCAGGAGAACGCACAGAAGTGCCAGGCATATTGGTCGAGTTCTGTCTCTGCATGCAGAGGGACCATCACAAAAGCTACCGAAACCCTTGCAAGTGTCCCTGCGTATTCCTGGTGCAGGGCCACAATGCAGCCTTCTAGCTCTCAGCAAGGCACAAAACAAGGTAAATGACACCAAAATCCACAAACATGTACTGCCATGTAAGAGCTGTACGAGAGAGGAGGCAGCTGCACCCGTTGTTCCATTTTGGGAAGGGTGAAATGTCTTAAAATGGTCGCTATTGATTTCCCACTTGAATGTAGAGTGCAGAAAATCACTTGCGAGGGATTTTCTGATTATTACTGTAGTAGAAAACAATAACACAGACATGTCTATTTTCTTCTTAAGCTAAGTACCTGTCACATCCTGCTTGGTTCTTTTTATTCCCTTCCAGGTTGTATTTGATTAGCAAGAGATAACTTATGAAAAGCAATTTCAGAGGCTGTATAGTACCACACATTTTTCCAAATGTTTCTTTTAATGGGTTCTGCACACTCTATGGCATCCTGGGTTTTGTATTAAATAACCATAGAAAGTCTCTGTGATACAGCTTCAATGATCAACTCACACAGATCTGATTATATGATCCAGAAAAAAGAGCTTTTATGCTTCCTCGGGGCCATGGTTGTGCGCTCTCCTTTCCTGTGCTGTTGTGTACTTTGTACTCTTGTCTGCTTACTACTACCAAGATAGCAATTTCCGTGAATCTACATGGTAGGTAACCTGGCAGCGCTACAAGTCAGTGAAAACTACTTTCTTGTTAGTTTGCCTTGAGCTGGACATACACATGTGAATTTAGGGCTAGAGTTAAAAGGCCATCTACGTGCCTCCAGCGGCTATAAACACAGAGGGGGATTTATCAGCTCCCACAGACACAGTAGCCACTCATTTCCCATTGCACTCCAGGAACTTATGGCATCTTTAAGCACTCAAATCCCCTTCTGACTTCCAACCCTCATACTTATGCTGCCACCTGACACACTGTCCACAGAGTAAGTACCTGAGCCAATTCATGAAGAAAGGGAGGGGGAAGCAACCCCCAAGCAAGAACACCAAATCTTGCCCTCTTCATTTCTTTGCTGCTGGGCATGCCATCACATTCATTCTTTGACAGAACTAAAACTAGGACTCTCTACTTTGTTTTTTCCAATTTTGATGTGCATCATGACTTTAGCTCATGGTATCATCTTGTGCTGCCCTATTACAAGGCGTGTGCATAGAAATACAGAAGAGCTCTGCTCTCCAGGCCATGGGGACACCAGGGCACTCACTCCCTTCCCCTGCCTGTTGACCCATACCAAGGTGACGGAGCCGACGGCACCACTACAGTGTTGGGCTGTCTCCTGCATTGATGCATAGGTGGAGAGAAGCAGTCCAAGATAGAGCAAATGGGCCTCTTCATAGGGGTGTCAAAATTAAAGCACAAACAGAGAGAGGGGAGGCTGCACACCGCAGCAGACCATGCTTTCAGGAGAACCCACTATGCAACTTCTTTCAGGCCAGTGTAGAAATAGGGCTCCCTTTGACTAATAAGCAAAGCCATCACCAAGGTAGGACTGGAGGAAGGAGAGGAAAAAAGAGATGATGCCATGGTCATGGTCAGAAGGTACCTCAACAGCTGAGCAGAATCTGAGCCCAGATCTGCAAGGTCTACCATGAGACAGTCCTTTCAAATTCTGAATTAGTGTGAATACCAAGAATTTTCTCTACACTTTAAATTAATGAGAAGACATGATCTTCAGTTGACTGCTCCAGTTTCAAACACTGATAGATTAATGAGATACTTGGAGTCTAACTGACATTTGGAAGATAAGGAGACATTTGGGGTATTTCTAAAGAATTAAATTGCATAGAATATGAAAGCAGGTCGGGGGGAATACAATTTTTCATCTTTCTTTTAGAGATAATCCAAATAACATGCTATCTTTGGTTTAGATAGCTCTTTCATGACATTACAGACCTGAAGTGATGTTGTGCTAGAAGAATAAACAACATTTAACAAGGTAAAGATTAAGACTAATAAACAAATTTGATTTCTTTTGTATAACCTGGCAGCAAAATCGTATGTATTTGTAGATATATAATTTGCAGTAATATTTTTAGTGACTGTCCAAAGCTGCCTTCCCCAAGCTACTTTATGACAAAGCATAAACTGTAATCAAGTAAAACACCTAAAACATCCCGTCTCTCTTTGCTGGCCAGTTCACCTGCCTTTGGGGGAATCATGAATTCCAGCCATCCAACAGAACAGAAATGCTAAACCTGGCTGAACAGTGTGCTCTCGGAATTAAAACTGCTCATGCATCAGCTTCCTGAATCTGCTACCAGTATTAAGGTCTGTAGTGTACCCCACTGCAAGTGCAGAACAGCACCTCAACCCACAGCAAGAACCTGGGCAAGCGGGAGAAAGGTCCAAAACCTCTGTTGGAGGGGCCAGGAGAAATGGCACTGCATCTTCTTCAACCTGTCAGTACTGCTGAAGAATAAAAATCATGACAGTCTCCCTTGCCACAATCGCATGCCAAAACAACCAACCAACTGCAGCCACACTGGCTGGAATCTTGTTTTTTAAAACTTAAAATGTATATATAATCAACTGGGTTTCTAAGAGACATAGGAGCGATCACAAGTTTTGTGATAAACTCCTGGGAGCTTGTAACGCTGACCCAGCAATGGCCATGGTGCTTCTCTGCCAAGCCTTCTCCCACGGTTTGGTGGTGTTGAAGAGGAGTATGCCTTGTCTTTCTCTTCCCTTACCTATCTACAAGGGTCAGAGAGGATCTTTACTTGGGTRATTTGCAGAGCAGGCTGGGGGCAGGATTCAAAGGCAGGCGTGCTGGAGCACCAGGGAAAGCTTCTCACCAAGAAGGACCTGTTTCCCTACGGGCCATCTGTTGTACCACTGGACTCTGGACATCTGTGTGTTCTGGGCAGCCCAGTTTGCAAACAAGCAGATGGTGGGGACATTTGCTGGTATAAAGCTTGGGGTGACTGGAGGGGGGAGGGGAACACACACCCTTTTCCACTCATTCCTGTAGAGTCTCTACATTAATCAATACCCTGTCTCATCTCCAATGCATTTTCAAATCTGACTCTTACAACCGTGGCACAATTTCATCTGGGCAGCCCTTCTGCTCCCTCACGTGCATGTACTGCATATTAGATAAGTTAATATCTGATCACAATTGGATTTGCATGCATAAAATGGCAGAAGTTTGAAGTCCATTTTAGCTAGCCTCTAAGATGTTACTGTAAGTCCAAATTCTGATTGCCTTTATCACGATGGGGATTTGAGGCCTGAAGTTAGGCTAATTTAATAGACAGCTGCAATGGGAAGTGTTGAACCTTCTCCCCACCTCTGCTCTTCCCCAGCTGTCAGTCACATTTCCCTGCCTCTCCCTGCACACTTATCTGACCCTGTAGAGATTGTGTGCAGGGAACTAAATTGACAGGAGGAGGGAGGAAAAAAATAATATAATCATTCCCCCCTCCCCAAGACCACTTTTATCACCATTTAGTTCACAGGATCAGACAAGCTCCAGGGCTAGAGCAGGGAGGCAGCAGGCAACAGCAGCAACTGATCATCACAAAAATTCAGTTGCGTTGCCAAACTGAGTGCCTAAAAATCTGGGGCAAAACTACCTCAAACTAGAATAAAATCAGGCCCAGCATAGACCTTCCATGCATAGATTCAGTGCAACAACCCGAGAGACGAGACTGTCTGCAGCTCATCTCCACCAACGTTGTTTTGACTGCACATTTACATGGTCTCTTACCAGTGTGAAGTTCACTTGCTTTGTTATAACTTCTGAGGCCGTAACAGAGACTCCAATGTATAAACAATAATTAACTTCAGAAAGCCGAGGCTTACAAATGGCATTGCTTGATTTGCAATACACTTCACTCCATTTTTCTTCGGCACACAATTCTTAAGAGCAGCGCTGACGAACAAGAAGCATAAGGTCTGTGTATTATTAAAATTTAAAACACATGCTGCATACACAGAATGTCAAAAAATACGTTAATCACGTACAAGTAAGAGTAAGCCAGCTTGATTAGCTCTTTGCTGTGATGGTGCAAAGCTGGGGTAGTTGCCAACAGCAGAGTTACTCTGGCTATAGAGCTTCATAGCCACACAGAATTTATCCTAACAGGCATTCATTCTGCCAGCGCATGCACTTTCCCATTGGATCCCATGCTGATAATTTAGAAAGCAATGTAAACCTTTGCCTTTTATTTCACTGTAGGATGGCACCAGAACTAGGACATCCAGACTCTAACCCCGCACTATGAAAAAGCCAGGAAGAAACGAAGCTGCTGACAGCAAGATACAACTCCTGGGAGCAGCCTCCAAAATACCCACACTTTGCTCCGCTGGCTTCCTCTCCCTCAGAAGCCCCAGCCGCAGCCTGTAGCGGGTTACGCACAGTAAAGCCTAGTTACAGGTACRTCACCTGGCTTTCGCTTGTGGAAGTGATTCTTTCAATCCCTCTCGGAAGCTAAACCCCAGAAACCAGGGGACAAGGAACAGCAAAGGTTAGAGGTTCAGTGGATTCAGCAGAAGATTCCACCTCACTGAACATCTGACACCATTAACAACTCGTGTCTTATCCCTCTACCCTGCTGCTTTGTCAGGAAACAACATGAATTAAAATACAATTTGTGCCTTTTTTTTGGGTGGGGGGGAGCACTAGACTCTCACTTGTAATAATTTAGGATGGCTCCTTCCACCTTCCAGTCTGGATTCTTATTTCTGATTTGAATTTGGTTTCTCCTGCTCAAGAAATAGGTTCTATAGTTGCCTTTCCTGCGCCATATTTCTAATACACAGACCATTGCTTACTGTAGTTAAAGGCAACTGATCACCGGAGGACACTTTCGCTTTATAAAATAAAAACCCAGAGTGCTTTTCCTAGTTGCAAAGTGTTTCACTCGAAGAAAACAGTTGACTACGAAAGCCATTAGTAGCTATTTCTGGTTTCGATTTACATTCTTTCACTTGGGTTTTTTGGGGTCCACCCCAAGGAGGCTACATAATGAACAAAAGTGTAGCACACACGTAGGGCAGTGTCCTTTTACATTCATTTATGTTACATTTACAACATGCTTCTCAAAGTAATGCATATTCTTTTTAACCAAGTTTTGCTTTCGCTAGTCTGACTTTAGTGGATGTTTGGATTGCTTTTCTGAGAATATGATTTGCTGTGCAGAAACTTTTTGCTGAATTATTATTTGTACCCCGAGCTGTAACATGGGTTGGAAGAAGATGCACAAAGAGGCATCGAGAATACAGAAGAGATGTGATCAGCCAATTTTACTGCATAAATCCTTTTCAGACCTCAAACATCTTGTTCTGGTAGTGTAAACTGTGCACAAAGGGAGGCATAAAAACTTCAGTGATTCAGGCCTTAAATGTTACTACTACAGGGAGTTTCAACGATTTCCTGGTAATATACCAAGCAGTAGAGCTAATGTAAAGCACACAGCTCAGGGCAGGCACTCTTGCACAGGAAACTGCTAGCAAACTGGATTTATGAGGCCGGTTACTTTTTTAAAGGTGAAGGAGCCAGTGCATAATGCGTTAGCACTGCATTTCTTTCAATAGCAATTAGTGTCCCAGAGGAAGCAATGCTACTTTTATTTGAATAATTACTAGCAAATTTTTTTTAACCAATAAACTCTGTTGTCAATGACAGATTGATATTACTTTTGACAACAGCTGTAAAAAATAAACACGGTTTATTCATCAACAAATCCCTCCAAAAATTTATATTCAGAAAACATCTTTGCTTTTAAACAAATTTCATCGTAACCTACTTCTCAGTAAAAACCACAGTGCGTTTTCACATTATATCACCAGGGCAATGGCTATTCGGCTCTAAGGAACAGCTCCTCTGCTAGACAAGTCGAGGGAAATTGATTGGTTTTAGCCGCCAGTGCCGGCGCGCAAGGGCTGCGCGCATCCGCCCCATTGACTTCTGCAAGCGGCGCTCAACCTCGCCTCCCCCAGGACTCACGACAAAATTTTTAAATCATTCCCCTCCTGTACGCAACCTTTATGAACCAAGGCTTCATTTAAATGGCACTTTCCACCAATAACGCTGCAACAAGGAAATCAGTGACTGAATTGAAAGTTGGCTTTGCAGAGCAACCTGYGACCCAGGGTTTGGTATTAGGAAGCAGAAAACTAAGACGTGTTGATCTGCAAAACAAAGAGCGCTAAGGTGCATGCAGTAGGAAGGGCATGGGCTCCAGCACCCTGCCTGCGCAGGAGGGTTTCGGCACCTGAGCCTCCCTACAGGCCAGCCACCACCCTCACCATAAACTCACATCTGCACAAAGCGCTCTGAACAGCAGACAGGCCCTCTTGCATTCCTATGTGTACTGAATATTTTCTTTTCTATAAACAAGAACATTTAAAAACAATTAGAATAAAGGTTAGGGATATTAGCATGGCAGGAGCATTGAGTGCAGTATCAAAGAGAAAAGAGACCATATGGTCTATCAAAATCTGTGCTTCCAAGCCCTGGGAATACAAATCAACCATTTTCCCATCCTTTTAATCCTGCCTCTCCTATTTGAATCTGATTAGCAACTTTACCCCTCCACATCCAAATGAAATGGATTTGATCATGACCATGTTTTATATTTCAAGCATGCCATAAACAACCGAAAAGTTCATACCTGAATGCCTTGAAGGCTGATGTTTAACAGCAGGTGTCCGAGTTAGTTACCATCTCAAACAACTTACCAGTCCCCAATGGTTCCACTCCTTTTTGATTTTTATAAGTTTGAGAGCACCTCTGGCCTCTCACAGGTTCCACGGGAGCAGCTTGTGCACACACAACACCATGCCAACAGTTACTCACATTTCACACCCTGCCAGGTGTCTAGGGACAGTTCTCCCGTAGTCCATTACGCTTCCGAGTTACTTACACAAGGCGAAACTCAGCAGTAAGAACTTGAATGTTTCATGTTGGAAGACTCATCTCAAAAGGAAGATCGGGCAGATTTTGTTGTTGTCCCTATTACCCCAGCGTAAGCATTGCATTATTTACCAATTCCCTGAGCTATGTGACCTAACAGAAGTCAGAAGTATGGCAGAAATCAGTCCCGTTTTATTCCTTTGGACTCTTTGCAGAGTTTTCTTTTAAGAACAAAAAGAGATAGGGAGCATGCAGTGCCTAGCCCAATGCAACTTGGGTTTGGTCTTGGTGAGACTGTATCACACGTAAGAACAAGTAAATAACAGTAGGAAACAAAAAATGATGGTAGGAAACAAAAGTGAACAGCTGACCACAGAACTTTTTAAGCCCAAAATGAGATGTGCAAAATATTTGAATGCAAACTCTTTAGCATACTGTTTATGTACAGACTTTATAGAGAAAGATATTTAAACTCCCATAAACACATGCAATCCTGCAGGGAGGGAAGAGCTGCAGGACACCAGGGTCACCTCAGCTAGTGGCTGGGCCTTCAGAAGCCCTTGTGATCAGTTATGTGAATGATAAGTCTTTCCACTGTACCAGAAAGATGTTTTCACTGATGCAGCATGGACTGACACGAAACTACTGCACCAAAAAGCAGCTCTGATAGATCCAGCCATGCTCCAAGAATAGATGAAGAGCCCATGAACACCAGCAGAGATCATTCTGACATACATCAAAATTTCCCTCCCTCCCTTTGTTTTGTGTAAATATTTACACATGAACTGCCTGACCCTGAGCAAAGCTAATGTAACACAGACTTGAACTAGGCACTGGTTTTGCAAGAATCACTAAGGCCTTAAATCTCAGCATGCCTGAGAATAGCCTTTGGATAAGAAGCAAAGTTGCAGATACGAAATACGCTTTGGAAAACAGGTGTAGATGTTGCAGTATTTCTCTTGATTTTATTGCTGAATATGGTTTTGAGATAGCCTTTATTTTTTCTCCTAATTCTCCAACCTGTCCCACTTCAGTTATTTCACAGCAGACAGCCCGTGCTCAAAGCCACAATAATAAACTCCAGGCCAGAAAGAAAATAGCACCTTTCAATTTTTCCCTTCTGATAGATAGGATACGTTTTTAATAAAGCAAATTAATAAGATTTTCAGCAAATATGAATCCTGATGTGATAAAATGCATGTTCCACTCCAACTGGCGCTTCCTTTCATTGCAGAGCTCTGCAGGACCTTTTACTTTCGAGTGCCACTGCAGAGAGCAGGTACTGATGCCAGGTCAAGCAGCTGCTGGGTGATTTGAATGTTGCTTTCAGGTTTGTTTTTTTCCCTGACAACCGAATGTCGCTTGAGGTGCTTCTTTCCTTGCAAACACACTTTTTATATCATCACTTCAGATATATTAACATTTTGCCTCTTTCCATATTTACTGTCTATTCTAAAACTCTTTTCTTTCTCCAGGTTACAGAATAATAAGCATCCATTTGCTTCTCATAAATGGCCTTACAACTATTTAAAATTACTCTTTCCACTTTCCAGTCTAACCTTGCCTCTGTCTTTTCTCATTTGCTTCTTGATTGCTTCATTAAGACAAGTGTCCCCTTTTGACTGACATTACCTGAAGCAATGGGGTCACCAACTGGAAACAGGTTAGAAGACAAAAGACCTGACTAAGCCACCAAAGCAAAAAAAATCTTCCATATATCAGCAGAGCTGTTTCCAGAGAGAAAAAGTACTAACACCATTGCAACAGGCTTTGAAGATACTTGTGTACAGCTCTAGCTGCCTATGTTCAAAAAGGGAAAGAGGAGTTAACAGGGAAGGCTCATTACAAAAGGAAAATAAAAGTTTGGCTCGTTTGTCCTGGCTGAGGACATAAGACTTCTCCATCAATATATCAGTGGGACAGACATCAGAGCAGGAGCAAATTCATACATGCTAAAGACCAGAACTGATAAGCAAAAGAGTTGTAAAGTAGTAAAACATTCTGAACCATCAGAGGAACATGGGGGAGGTAAAGAGGCAAACACCTTTTTTCCCTTTTAAAAATGGGGCTTGATCAGCTTGAGAAAGACTACAGGATATACCCGTTTAACAGCCGATGAGTAGACATCGGCATGGTCAAGGTCATCCTTCACAGCCCAGTGTTTATACAAAGGAGATGTTCAGTCTAAACCTGGAGCTTATATAGCCAGACAAGATTGTGCTATTTGGTGTGGAGTATTTGCATGAGGAAAGGGATCAAGAAAAATAAGTGTCACACATTTTTAAGGATGAAAGGCATCTGCTCAGGGGAAATGCTGACTGCTTCTGGAGGAAAAGTGAAAGGGAGAAGCAGAGGGGAAAAAGACGAGCAATTATTCCCAGAGTTGGGCATGTTTCCGAGCAGAGTAGCTCTGATGCAGATTCAAGGTCCCAATCACAGGCGATGAGCAATCTGCACCCCTCTGCTGAGAGGCCGGGAACACAGCATCGCTGGCTCTGCTGCAAGCAAGGTTAAGCTGGGGCATAGATAGCTTTCATGCCAATTCTTTGGCATCATTTTTTCATCAGTGCAGCTAAGAGTTTAAGACAACCGAGAAAAAAAAGAAAAGAAAAGAGAACCACAGCTCAGAAGTCCTTGCTTCAGTACCCCTTCCTCAGGAAAGTCCTAGATAAAATGAATCTCGAGCCTTGACTGCTTTGGGAAAACAAAAACAAAACCACACACACACACACACACACTTCCAGTTGCACTGTTTCACAAGGCATCCTAAAAATAAATAAAGGCAAAGAGCAAAAAATCTTGGTCTCCCTGAAGGCAAGCAGAAGTCCCATTAACTTCCAGGGAACAAGATTCAACCCAAGGAATCGCATCAAGAGGCAACGAGAGAGAAGTAGCAAGAGATGGGCATGGCACAAGCAAACAAGCTGAGCCCAGGACTTCAGCCCCCTACATGATGACAGTGTCACATATATATCAGTGAGCCCATAAAGTAAACAGAATTATGCCTCACAGTTTTCCTCCTATATGTTTCTGCCTTTTTTTTTTTTTCCTTAAAGGGTTTCAACAGAAGTTTGGAGGAACAAGACCTCATCTGCAATAATTGCAAAAGAAGCAGCATTCAGACCTGAACTTTATATCTTGAACCCATCTCCTTATGGCCCAGCTCAAAGCATTTCACAGGACTGCTTGCCATTGCCCATCACCTCAGAGAGCCTTCAGTACCTGCACGCTTCGGCCGAGGTGAAGCGTTCCCACCTCCGAGGGGCTGCTGGCAGTACCTGCCGTTTGCCCCAGAGCCTCAATGCTTAGTATTCCGTGTAAGCCATCAGCTTTAATTTACAAAACCCCTTAGATTTTCAGTCCTCGGGTTGGCAGGTGAAAGACTGGCACAACTAACTGAAAGGATCTCAGTGTGGAAAACAAATTTAAGAAAAAAATCCCTTGAACGGAGATAGGAAAACGTGTATCGTGATCACGGAGAGCAGGCTTGGCCGGAAAGCTTGGCGCAGGCGGCGCCGCGTGAGACTGGCGTGCAGAGCGTGTGCACGCAGTGCTGCCAGCACGACCGAGCAGGATGCGAATCTCATTCACACATAGGAAACCTGGCAGCGCAGGTGAATAGAAATTGATTAATTAACAGCATGAATATTAACAAGGCCAATGATGAAATCTAAAATTATAACTGACAATAACCAGGGGAAAAATTCTTAATACCCAGGTGCAGCTAAGCTTAATTTTCTTCCCCCTTTTCTATAGGGAAAGATAACCGTCAGTTCTTTAAATAAATCTTAATCTTTTAATAATGTCACACACAGAACAGCAGAAAACCTTAACAATCAAGTTTCTCCACGGTGACAGCTGCTCAGCTCCTGCATGCCGCTAATTATTTAAAGCCAGGGTTACAATTCCCACCACATTGTAGCACAGCTCAGCAGTACGATAGCCAGTAACGAGATACACATCTTGATCCTTGGAAACGACCACCAGTCTGGGGAAGGAGCTTCTCTGGGGTATGTCAGGAGCGGGACACGAGGAGGCGGCTGGCTGCTTCGCCCGGCCCACGGCCGCCTCTTCGGCGAGCGAGGGCGCCCGGCGCGAGCGAGGAGCGCAGCCTCAGTTCTGGCCAGGCAGAGCGAGATTGCTGCCGGTGCCTCCCCACGCCGCCGCAAACCGAGTAACGAAGGTGTTAACAAACCAGCCGCAAAGAAAAAGAACCAAATACTCTGTTTCCTCCACTTTGCCACTGTTTTATGTTTTAACATTTACCCTGAATTAATTACTGGACAGCTCCATTAAGACTCTTAACATTTAGACTAAAAGTTCAGCATAAACTCAGGGTCACTGTTCACACTTTGTCAATGCTCCCTGAGTTAGCAGTCTTATTGCCTGGAAGTAACCATGAATGTTAAAAGGTACAAGGCAAGTGTAATCAGGAAATGAAATACAAAACCCTAAAAATATCCCCATGATCTATGCACGTAGCCATGATGTCTGACAAATTCAATTAAATCTGTCATACATCATTCCTACAGTGTTATTGATAGAGACATAGCAGTATTGAATTTTAATTACTCAGCTAGTATTGATCCCACGATAATCTGGTGAGAATCATTTCAGGTTGTCAGTACCCTTAGGAGACAACAGTTATTATCTAATTATAAATCACACTGTCATTTGATAAAAGGTTAGGGCTTTCTTTTTTTACACATTTTTGCAGTCAGATTCTCATGTATAAATCAGAGTGACACAATTGTCTGCAAATGCTAATTTTCTTCCCATTGAGCATCTATTCCATTATCATAACAGACTCATAAGAGCAAACTCTTAGCACATGTAGCAAATTCCCAGAGTTGGAACAATAATTAAGGAATTGGAATTTCAGATTTTTACCCCACATTGCCCTTGAGCATGCAATTGTAACGCTAGCAGGCCTGGCAGTTCCTGGAGAAGAGCAGGATGTTATCCGCAGGACCCGCTCTTGTTCAGCACCGAGGCACTCCAAGGAAAGCTGCAGGACAAGCAAACTCTTCTTTTTGGCTGCTGTGCCGAGACAGGCACAACAGCTAGTAACCCTGCATGGTCATCTTTCTTCCAAGATTTTAGCATTCCTCAGCACCCCACCAGGACAATTTGGTGGGAGGGCTAAGGGCCCAGGGGGACAGCCCACGGGGAGCCAGAGCGAGGGCTGAGCTCACAGCCCTCTCGCACAGGCCTCCAAGGCCCCTGGCTCAGAGGGGCGGACAGATGTGGGGTGCTGTCATACACCACTGGCATAACAAAAACCCCCAAAAGCAAGGGCTTCCAGCAGCCCTAAAATAACTTCAGGGAGGACTCTGCCAGTAACCTGCACTCCCTCCCTTCTTTTTCATCCTTCATTATTCAGAAAGCACATCCCACAGCCCTCTTCAAACATCCAAAGAGACCTTCTATTAAATCTGGCAATTTTGGTTGATAAGTGGGAGCACAACCAACCTTTGCAGCGCCCTGCCAGAGATGGTCTGAGCAACCATCCTGTCCCTTTTACAACAGTTGGTCCTTGGCTCAACCCCCCTCGACCGGCCTGCAGCTGCAGTGTCATCACACAGCAGAGACCCACCAGCCTCCTAGAGCATCACCAACATCCTCAGCACCACTGCGAGACCCAGGGGAACCAGCGCAGGTCTCCACGCCCGGGAGGCGGAGGGAACGGTTATGCACAATCCAATAGCACAGGACAGACAGCATCCCTGCAGGCTAGGTTCACGCACAGGGAAAGAGAGCAATAAAAGTGCCTGATCATTGCTCCCTAAAATACAATGACTTAAACAACTGCAGTGATGGTCTGTAATAAATGCACCATTCAGCGCCATTCTGGGACTCCCTTTTTCCCCATACATGCCTTGAACTTTATGATACAGAAATAAGGATAAAATAAATGATCAGCAACAAATGACCTAAACTGAGAACATGAAATCTGAAAGGGGAGGTTAAATATTTAGAAGACTGTAAATGTCTGCCTTTAGATTTGAATTTTATCCGATTTGAAAATGTCACCATTGAGTCAAGGACAGTTTAGAGACTAAAGAAATTTTTCAGCTGAAACCAGGGACATTTTGGAAAATCAGGTTCAAATGGGAAATATACACATGAAAGCTATCACTTGGCACTCTTGCAGTCTGTAAGCCCCAAGTGGGCTGTGGGACTCGCTTTATTTTGTCAAAGGACATTTTTACACTTGTAGTAGAGACCTCAGATTGTGACATTTTCTGCAGCTAATTGGTATTTGAGAGTCCACAGGGAGACTGACTACAATCCACCATTCCCTAACACTGCCCCAACTGAAGAATCTTTCAGGAAAGGGGAGCTGCATCTTTAGCAACAGCCCCAGATCATCACCTAACCTATGTACCTTTTGCGAGTGAAGCACTGCCAGGGGCACTCCGAAAGGGTCACAATACATGCCACTACCAGAGATTTCCAAACCTCCCGTAGATTTTAGGTCCTTGAGGGGAGGGAGGTTGAGTTCCCAGTTTGAAGAGAGAATTGGGATGGAAGAGCCCAAAGACTTCATTTCATTTCACAGAAAGCCAAAACATGACATGTCATTAAAAGCTCCTCTAGCTAGTCTTTGCAAACCCATCTCCTCCTAGTGAGCCTAGGTGAACCACATGCAAAGTCAGAGCTGTGCTCACTCCCATGCTTACTCACTCTTCATTTTCATCCTTTTAATTAACCCCCACCCCAAAGCTCACCAGCACAACAGAATACAACAATCCAGCAGGAATAAGATTAGAAAATCTTCAGCACATTTCATTAGGCTGCCAGGCACGAGGGAACATCAGTCACTTTTCACACCTGAGTCAAATCTATCTCAATCACCTAGAAGAGGAAAGCTGTGCATCCTAAGCAGCTGCTGCCCAGAGCCACCTTGGTTGTTTGTAAATTCTTCATTTTCAGATTCCTTTCTATCTTTATACATCATTTCTATTTTTAACCCTCGCTTTAAATCATGTCACTATCTGTGACCAGTTCTTTCCCATAATTAGCCTCAAGTGTTTGCCTGCCAGTGATTTTTCTTCCTCTGAAATGTATTTTCTGATTTTATGTCCTCTTTAGAGGTTTCTGTTGTGCCACAAACTTCACAAACAAATATACTGAGAAACACGTCCCCTCGGCAGGGTGGGCAGTTGCAGGTTTTTATTCCATTAGCCTGGATAACACAAGTCAAAATGAACCTCCAGAAGACACTTAAAAGGAAAAGAGTGCCAAGAAATGCCAGGTTCACCATACAACATTTCCTCCTGTTCTGCCTGCAGAAACACTCATCCTTCCCATTGCAGCTCCTTTCTGCCTGGCCAAGCCCACCGCTAATTTTGCAGCTGACTTGCACACATCACACCACACACCAGTCCGCACCCTCCCAGAGCCTGCAGCCTCAAACTGAGGTTATTCCAGCAACAAAGGGGGCAAAGTAAAGGAATAAAAAAAAAAAATAATGACAGAACACCAGGGTGGGTGGGGAAAAGACACTTATCTCTAATTTTGAGGCAAATGCAAAGTTGGAAAGAAACCCATATTTCAAACAATCCAAGGGTTTCTGGAAACCTGAGGACCTGTGCAGTTCGAAAAGGTTACAAGCTTGAAGGCTTGAAATATCCCAACACAAATAGCTACATTTCATAGGCCACACAAAAACCTACAGGCTGCGTAACAGCAGCTCACCAGTGTGCCTAAAATCTGCATCCAGCCAAAGGTAAGAATAAAGAAGCAATTAAAGGAGGACCGAAATGTTCAGCTTGCAGAAGCTTCCCTGAGAGGCCATCAATCAAATCCCTTATGTATGGACAGGGCATCAGGCCCATGTGCAGTGTAACATTTTCTTATCATTGACACACCTAGCAACGTTTCACACATCCAATTTTTTTCTGAAATTTAAACTGCTATTCAGTCATAGGCGTTTTAAACCTTTTTATTAAAATAATATATTTCAAGGTTTTCCAAAATGCAGCGTCAATGGTTTAGTGATTAACAGCACATACAAGATAGATTTCAAATACTATCTGACAACCTTTGGTAAATAAAAAGTGAGATGCCTGTGTTTTGGGGTCCTGTTAGACAAACAGCAGCTTATGCACTTGCCCTAAAAACATTGCAGCTACATTTTGGTACATCTTTATATCCATCTGTCCTCCTAGAATGTGTGCTATGACCACTCTGAAATTGCAAGGGTCTCAGCAAAAGTTATCAAGTAAAACACTRAATGTGCCAAATCAGAAAAGCAAAATGACCCAAAGTGGCCTTAAGCTGCAGCACTCTAAAGTTTCTCCTAAAAATATCTTGTTTTGATAATTTCTCTTTAAAACTTGAGCATTTTTCCTCAAAAAGCTAAACTGACAAACATTCAACAACAAAAAACTTAACACTAGCAGTAAAAAGGAAAAAAACACCAGAAAGCTATTTTCCATTGAAATAAAGCTCTGATAGCAAAGTTCTACTAATGCTGACAAACAGTAACAGCATGTATTTAGACCAATACTGAACGCATCTCTCAATTCTAGTCAAATCTTTGCTGATGGAGTACGCAAGTTTTTATTATCTGATATCTGTACAATCAGGTTATCTGATTTAGTCCAGTACATACTGAACAGGTAAACAAATCCAGAAAAAGAGAGCTCCTCAAGCAAAATAAGTGGCTTCCTGATGTCCTTGCTGACAGTGTTTCTTGAGGAGCACCGAGAAGTGGTGGAGACTCACAGTGAGAGGCAGAATGACAAAAGATGCCTTTGGATATTAATAGCTGCTCCTCCTCCCTTTCTGTCGGATATATAGGGAACATTGACTATCCAGAGCTGTGAAGCCATTGCATTTCAAACATGGAATTAAAAAAAAAAACAAGTTCTCTGAGCAGCAGATGGACCCATGAATTCATTCCTCCATCCAGGATGCTGGCCAGCACTTCCGCACCACCGCAGCCTCCACTGCCACGTAGTCAGCGCTGCCAGAGGAAGATCCAAAAGATGCTGGAATATATGGACAAGGTACAAAACGGATCATCAGGGCATAGCCCCAGGCCCTTGGTGTGGCTCCCTGGATAACCTACTTCTTTGAACAAAAATAAAAATGTTGCTGAATAACCGATTTGTCCTCATTCACTGCAGGGCTGTGGGGAGGTTGAGAACATTTACCATCTGCGCTACCTATGAGCCAGACCCATCATCCATGATGCAACACTTCTCCACTTGCCTCAGAAGGAAAAAGGCTGTTCTCATGTTCAAATCATGTTGACTATTACAAGTGAAAGATGCCTAAACAGATCACAGGTGCACATGCACACCCCGGGGTGAATGCACTATTGACTTCATGGCCAGAGCAACCTGGCAAGAGAAACCTGCCAAATCGGTCAAAGCTGACTTTGAAAGAGAAACGCTTTTAAGAATGTCCCATGATTACAGAGCAGGTTGAGGCACAACTTTTACTCAGGACAGGGCCTAAGCAAGGCCTTTATGAATTTTCATAGAGCAAACCAGGACCCTGTCTGTGCTTAAAATTGCCTTTTGCTCTGTTTATCTGAAAGTATAGTAGAGTCAGCTGTGCCAAAATCCAAATTTCCTCCTAAAGGTTCCTCAGGGTTCAGGAGATTAAGAGACCAGTTTGTCTCTCTCTGAACTAAGCTGTAGTTTTCATTCAACACCTGTAGCTGAATTCAGTAGGTCCAAGTTAAAGTCAGTCAAAAGGAAACACCAAAGTTAAAAATCCTCCGTAAACACAAGCAAGTGTTGCTGCATGAATCACAGCAAACCACCGCTCTTGAGCTTCTCACAGGGGCATTAATAGGCCAGCACAGTGAGAGCTGCATCCTCCAATTTTATCCATAGGCTGGCAGCCAAAATCTCTGCAAGAGTTCAAAGTAGTAGTTCCCCTCCTAAAACTTCAYCCACACCACCCACAATGAGAGTTATACTGATCTGTAACAGGTCAGGCAAGAAAAGCAGAAATATAACAAAGGAGCTTGGCAAGATGTTTGCTTGAAATTGTGTGCAGCCAGTTGCAAGCTTTGACTGAGCCTCAGAAGCCCACCTGAGAGTTCCTAATCCAAACTGCTGCATGAGCTAGTGGGCTGCTTTTCATTTCTCTGGTAGTCATAGCTGCCACCAAGATTCACAAGGGCTTTTCTGCATCTTCCCAGGTGCCCCAGTGCTGCTACTCTTGAGCTCCTTCTCCAAGGCCTTATGTGACTTTTCAGAACTTCTAGTGTCTTTTTTTACTGCTAAAATCTAGGGGGACAATACACATTGCTTAGTTGGCTGAGAGCATCTTATTTGTTTTGTTCCACTCAAAAGATTCCTCCACAGAGCAGGACTTAAAGATGAAAAGCCCACAAAAAGTAACTGCCTCAAGCAGCCCAGGATGGGCAAGAATAGCACAACCTTGATCATAGCCAAGTGACATTTTATGGTACAGGAAGAACTGTTTCAGGAGTAATAAGCTGCATGAATTGGCTGAGGTGTTTACTATAAAATGACTTATTTCTGTCTAAGTATTTGTCTATAAATAACATGAATGTCACTCATTGTTCTTTTTCCCCTCCTCATGGCTGATACTGCCATCACACTCATTTGTCACATTCATCTACCACAACTGACCCTTGCAGATGCTTCTGCAGTAACCCCATCTCCTCTACCTTTTTCTCACAGATTCACCCCAAACCTCTACATGGAGAAATAGTTATGTCACTCAACTTAAAGATGCAGCCAGAGATCCAGCTATCCTGAATCCACCAGGATTACTCTGCTCAATCTGTTTCACTCCAAGGGTGAAGAATCAAATACTTTGCCCTTTCTTTTCTCTCCTCCCTTTCCTTTCTCTCCTCCCTTTCCTATGTAGGAGGAAATGAAGCCACATCCATTCCAATTACTACTGTCCAAAACCTTTCCAATAACCAGGCATATGGACAGCCAAACATGCACGAACTAATTGGCTTTTACCACCTGATAAAGTGTCACACTTGTCGTGTTCCCTGATCAACTGAGCTTCTTAGTTCGCTGCATACAATGGTCACAAATTTGCATCTATTATCCACTGTCTGGAGATTTAAAAGCTTCCTGTTCTGCAAAGATTCGCCATCAGCAGAAGCAATTCTTAAGGGAGAGAAGAGCATATGTTAGTTCAGTGCTAACTTGCTAGGCAGGCCTTGTCAGATTTATCCTCTTCATCTCTTACATTGACCGAAACCCCTGCAGCTGTTTTTTATCCATCTCAGAACTGATTGGCAATGTATTAGTAATAATTGTACTGAACACTTCTGAATCTTTAAGATAAGTCAAACGGGATTTTTGTTCTTTTGTTAAATAATAGTTCATTATATGCTTGTAAAATCAAGTAGGTACCTGAGAAGACATGAAGTACCATTGGGCGGTGCAGTGTTTGGCAATTTAAGAGAAGGCTTCATGCTGCTCTAGCCCTCTGTTGCCACTTTAGATCAGGCATCCCCAGYGCCCTGGCTGCCGAGGGAGCAAGCAGGGAGGACACTCGCGGCAGCAGGGCAGAGTGCTGCCAAAGGAAGATGCCAGCCTTAGGGCAATGCTGTAGCCTCTTTGTGGGTTACGGGAAGCAAAGAGTGTCGCCGCGCTCTCGCTCGGTCTCATGGTGCCACCGGGGGTGCACTGCAGCTTCCCGCTGCAGGGCCACAAAGCACAGACCTCAATGTGAGAGATGCTAAAATGGCGTTTATTGTGAGCTGCGCTCAAGCTTATATACAGTTGCATTTCGCCCCCAMCCCTAGTYTGYGCGTCACACCGCGTGATCTTCCGCTACGCCTACTCTACCGCTTYTCATGCAAATATCTTTGTCTACGCAGTTTCCCAAGATCCCTCACAAAAGAGGAGATGACACAAGCTCATCGTGCGGAGAGGAGGACTGGCACCTTTGCAGGGTGACATGAGGAATGGAGGTTTCCAAACACCTCCCCCAGCAGACAGAGGCTTCTGGGCACAGCAGCCTGAGGGCTGGTTCACTGCCCAGCAAGGTGGATCGAGCAGAAAGGCTGGCAGCTATGCAGTGAGGTATTCAACACTACTCACCTTTTGAGAGGAGCACCTAGGGTTCTTATTATTTAAGTTTATACCTTAGAGGAATGAAAACAAAATGAGCAATCCTCTTTAAAGACTTGGCTGGAGCATCTTACTGCCCATCTCTTCTGCTTGGCATGAAGCAGCCCACCTAGTCTCTGCTGCTCTACTCTAGCCACATGTTCCCATTGCTTAACAGCTTGGGTGGAGCAGTCCATCCTCTCATCAAATGAATTAACAAGAACAAGGGAAAAAATAAGCTCCTTTGCCATATCCTGATTTGCAAAGCTTTACTATGCCTTCTCCCTGCCCCCAGTTTCCCCCCCAGACACAATTTAGTTGCCTCATGTTTTGGAAAGCCTTTAAACATTTCTTTTCTCTAGAATAGCCCCCTCCAACACCATCTCCTCTTTAGCAATCCACAAGTGACTCTTTAAAATGCATGGCCCCCTTCATCCAGTATGTGCCACTTACCATACTTGATTTTCAAGAGGTTCTGGGTGCGACCCTGCACAGGCCACACTCCTGTGCATAGCAAGTGACCAGCTCCTCATCTCAAGCATGTACTTTCACATGCTAATGCATAGATATGAACTCAATCACCAGTAATAAATCAGCATTAATCTTGTCTATTTACACATTCCAAGCAGGGTAAGGAACAATTGGAAATCAGAGCCAAAAAATTTATCTTGCAAGCTTCAGCATTCTGTACTGTTGATTCAATCTTGTTCCATTTTACCTTCTTGACAGTCCCAGTCTCCCTTCCTTCTCATTATTACCTTCAGCCAGAAAAAAATAAAAAGGCTGATACTTATTCCAGCCATGAATCAGCAAACAGAAGATGCTACATGAGCATTCAGACTGTCATCTTCCCTAAAGAGATTGTGGCAAGCTTGCTTGGCCTCCTGCCACTTTATACTCCCGCATAACAGTCTCTGCATGGCATTTCTGTTTGCCACCCTGTCCCTCCAAACGAGCAAAGATAGTTAGCATAATTGTGTTCTCTAACAAGCTGAACAGCAGGAATTAGCTGCCCTTTACTTTCTGCTCAGGTCAGCCAGTTCTCCAGGTGGTCAGGGAAGCTGCAGAGAGAACATCACATGGAAATCACAGCCACCAGGTGGAGAGGCAAGTCCATTAGCAGCACCAGCACCCACTACACAACATGGGAGCAGAGGGAAAATGGGGAGCAGCAGGGCTGGGGCAGGCAGGGGCATTAGCAGCTGTTTGACATTACAGCAAAGGAGAGGAAGGTTGCACAATTACACTCACCCTCTCATTACCCTGTTCAGAAGGAATGGAGCTACAGATCCAGAGTTACAGAGAACAAAATGCTCACTGGCAGAGCGACACTCAGTCGTATTTTTGAGGCATATGTAATTACTGGTCCTTTTCTCCAATTACTTTTCATATTTCCAAGCATCTATTCCTAGTCACAGTATTTGGTAAAATACAGTACACGCTGAAAACCTCAACCTGCTCAAGATAAGATGATGCCTTTCAGTAAACATGCAAAGACATCTCACAACATTTATTCTGGCACTGGTAACATTGATGCTGCTAATGAATAAATCTACCTGCTTGGACTGCCCAAGGCTGCCTCCTCCCTTGCCCATCCCAGCTGTCACAAACAGGTCTGATCGCCAGAGCGAACCAGGAGCATTGCCATCCACAGAACCCATTGGTATGGCAGCCAGTCTCAGCCAGGATTTCCAACAGAAGTGCAAATTCTCTATCAGGGAAGTTTTTGATAACCGGTAACAAAAAGTAAAACAGCAGAAAYACCCCTAGTAAATTCTCAGTGGTCAAATACTCCAGCGCTGGGTGACAAGTGGAAGAACATGGAGAGCAGTAACCGCTTTGCTGTGATCAGCGGTACTTTCCTGCTTTGCAAGGTGCCCCTTCCCCAAACACGCCATTCGACCCCTGGGGGAGGAGAGGTGGTAACAGCATCACACAGGTGAGGCAGCCGYTCATGTGCCGAGCAGCCCTGCAAATTGCAATTTGTGTAATAAAAGATGGCTATTGCTCATATTCCTGTACAGACAACTGACCTGTGCAGTTCAAGCACTGCCATCCTTGACTGCAAGGGACTTGTGAGCATGATAAAGTTAGTGATTTTTCTAGTAAATCTGTTCTACTTCTAAAAAACAAAYAAGCCATTTTATGTACAAACTATAATAAGGCATCTCATCAAGAATGTTCTCTATTTGTAAGTCCCAGAAGAGAAAGATGGGAAAATACAGTTATTTCCAAATTAGAGACTGGGAAGCTGAAGCAAAAAGACCCTTTTGTGACCATCACGGAGGTTCAAACAATGGACAGTGGCTGGTATCTCACATCACGCTTGCCCATGAAACTGGGTGACTGAGTGCAAAAGAAGAACATGCCATTAAGTAAGAAAAAAAACAGGTGAAAACTTTACAAGCTAGAAGCAAATTGCCCCCATCATTAAATAGTGTGTAACCAAGACCTTTTTGTAATTGTGATATTCTCTCAGATCTTTTTCACCTGAATCACTTAATCCCAGGTGAAATTTAGCTCTAGGTTTAATTCAGTCTGTGAAGGTAACAAAAGATAAGCCTCTCATCAAGCYTATTTCCCTTTGCTGAAGTATTTCAGCAAAATGTATTCAAGCCCCATTTTTTTTCTTACCAGTTGTGAGTCTTAAGTCACAACTTAAAATGCAGCAAGATAAGCCTCAATTTAATTATGACTATTTAAATCATTGCAAAATAAACTGGTTTCCCAGTTTCATGAAATAAAATGGAAGTCATGACTTTTCTTTAATTCAAGTAAACAAACCAGAATAGTAGACAATCTTGTTAACAAGAAACTGAAAATAGCTGAAAGAGTAATTCCGAAAGTTGCAAACACGACACACACTGCAGAATACGGAGCAGCAGCTGACTAGCAGTCCCATCCTTGTTTTGTAATGGTATGTAATTAGTGGTTTCTTAAAGAAGCTGCACATGGCATTTCTTCAAGCCAAGCAGAGGCTGTTTGCTAAGCACATAGGGTTTAGTTCTTATCTCAAATGCATTGCAATGGGAGGATGTTCCCTTCCTTAAGTCTATGCTCTCAAGTAACTGTTGTACCACATTTAAATACCACTAGATACATTCTCTGAAAAATCTTTTAGAGCCTCAAAGAGGGAGGAGTCTGTTTTTACTAAAAAGGTAATGACTGAAGTGTTAAGAGGGACACATAATACCAAGAGTATATTTGCGAAGGAAGGTGGCTGATTTGAGTATTTGCACAGTTTTTGCAGCTAATCTCCTTCCCTGTTTCTTTTGCATTTTCAGATCAGAAGAAATAACCCAAGTATTTCAATAGCATACAAATACAGCAAACAATTCTGAATAAGGACATAATTTCATGCCATGATGGACCTTATTGCAACAGAGTTGGAACAAAAGAGGATGTCATACACCTAAACATCAGCAAAAAGTATAATGATCACAGCATACAGCTTTCTGGTGAAGATCTTAACAAAATGGGCTAAAAGTCTAGAGAGTTACACCACAAAGTGAACTTAACTTCACATGCCAGAGTCATCTGGACCCTTCAGACTGTCAATTATCTCAGTCAATAAGAAAAACATTTCCCMCACACACACCCCCAGCCTGAGGTTTTGCAACAATGCTGAAAATGTCACAGCATATTCTAATGCCTAAAACAAACAGAAGATGCACACACGTATCCATGGCTGGCTACTTCTCCGCACAGCACATCTCCTTGTGTTATAAGCCACACAATAAGCCTCCACGCTGAGGTCCTCCCAGACTGCCACAAGTACTATCCAAATTCACAGGCAAGTATTTCAAACTGCATGGAGTTCACATTTTGGAAAAAGTCCACCTGGAGGGAAAGGATTTCAGCAAGATGTATTCAAGCCCCATTTTTTTTCTCCTTACCCATACCTCAAAAGGCACAAACTACACAGAAGTTTGCAAGGCAGGTATCATGGGGACTGAAAAGCATTCAAGTGTCCCGCCCTGTCCTATTTGCAATTGCATTTTCATTTGGAAATGCTGAATTGCCCATTTTCAAATAATTTGAAGAACAGCATGCAGCTCTGGTTTCAACACTGTTCCTACCATCTCAATGCAGAAATGACACAGAGGCAACCAGAGATTCACAAGGAGAGGTAATTGTTTCTTCCTGTTTTTCTGCACAGCCATTTGGAGCTAGACCTTGATCCCAAAGGTTTCATACAGATAAACAGGAATGTCAACAGTTCAAATTATTTTCTTGGGTAGACATCAGAGAAGAATTGAAAATACCAAAGCTGGGATAGTTTGGGAGGATACCAAAGCCAAGTTGAAAATGGGAGACAGCAGAGCTGAATGGCTAGGAAGTTTTGTTTGTTTTTAATACATCACCTTTGCAAGTTATATTAACAGCTTCTCTGTTGAGATATACTAGAATTTTGCATATTGGAAGGTATTTTAGGAAGCAAAACAGGTTGAAGAACTTAATATTCTATCTAGCAGAAGACTTTATTCTAACAGTATTTTTTAACCTTTTAAACTGTATGTGCAGCAGCTGATTAGATGTCTAATTAAAACCTCTTCAGGCAGGCAGGAAATGCTCTAAAGCTCATCTATCAAAGTGATGAAGTAGAGCCAAACAGACAAGTGCAGTAAGAGGTATCCACATGTGGAACAGTGGCCAACGAAGGAAGAAACGCAGCAGCTCCACAGCCCAAACGCATCCGTGTTGCCATGCTCGGAGGGGCAGAGCATGGAGCTACCACACTGATAGAGGGATTAAACACCAGAGTTTGATGGGGAAGAGGCTGCTCTGAGTGACACAATCCAGCAAGGGGCAGATAGTGGTGCTGGGCACAAAGAGCCCAACACTGACCATTTTTTGGTTTTTGCCTACAGGCAGAACGCAGATTAAGGCCAGCAAGATATTGCAAAGAGGAAGTCTGGTTTTGTGTCGTATTATGGAAGAGACCACTACAGGTAAGAAAGCGCTGCCATTTTTAAAGATAGGATTTAAAATAAATCAATAAATACAGTCTCTCTTAAAACATGTTTTTATTTTCAGGATTCTAGCAAGATGTCTGGAGCCAGAATTCAGGAAAAGCAAAGCACCACAGCATAGAGGTAGAAAACAAATAGGTCTACTGTTTAAGTCACCTGGCTGGTGACCCAGGGACCCCACAGCAAGTCCAGAGACTTGCCTTTTGACCCCAGGCAAGTCCCTAACAACCAGAGCCATAAGAGAATTTGGTAGCTAAAATCAGGTGCTGGGACCTTGTTACCTGAGGCCATGGACACTGAGCCCTGCTTGTCATTGCACCTTCCCTGTGCAGCACACAGGCCACAGGAGCCAGCCAGCACAAGTGCGGTGAGGCAGCTTGTTCACTGTATGTGTACTAGGCACGCATCAAGAGCGCAAAGTCTGAGACAGGAGAGCACCTACCTGCTAGACCCTTGTTTTGCCGAGGAGCGGGCTGGGATCACGCTGTCTCAGCTCTGTGAAGGCAGGGGCACTCTGGGCATGAGCAGAACTCTCAGCACTGGAAAAAAATTGAAAAGGGAGACTTGAGTCAGCTATAAAACTTGCCCATCCTCAGGGTTAGGTAACAGCTGAGCAGGGTTTCAGGATCATCATTTTGGATGGGGCACCCCAACCAGGGGTGCTGGCTAAGCACCTGTTCCCAGCTTGGGCTCTCATCCCAGTTCTTCTTCTGCAAAAGAAGGCAAGTACAGTTCACCTGCTTTGCAGGAGGCTCTAAGGATTACAGACAAAGGAGTGCTAAGATATTGAAATACCATCAGTCATAAGTACCTAAGAAAGCCTAGAATCCAGCAAATTGAATATTAGTATAGAACAGGTTGTGCTGGCTTAGATAGAGAATATCCCACTGATTAAAAAACTACTTCTGTTTTACAATATGTTAAAAATCTCTCCACTTAGCAGTATATAAATATAAGAACTAATTATTTTTAATGACTGTTTGCTTCAAGATGCAATACAACTAYTATTACTCCAATTACCCATTATTACTGCAACAGTATTCAACAAGCAAGCAACAACAAACACACTCAGCAAACAAAAAATCATTTGCTGTTGGCAACAGCTATCTTTATTTCTCCTCTTGCATAGCTGCCTACTGCTACCACCTCATTCTTCACAGATATCTTCCACAGGGGTGGGGGAACAGTGAGATAATCAGCATTAAACTTCCTTTCTCTGTACTCCTTCCCTAAGTATCACCCTGTTCCTACCCCCAAGTGAGCTGGCCATGCCTGGCTTTCCCAGGCTATGCTCGTGGTGTTATTTYGCCTGTGACATACCTGCACCAACAACAGGAGGGAAGGTAAAGCCAGACTCCCAGAGACTGATTGATGAGACACCTCCTACCTACGTAGCAAAAGCCGCTAATGAAAACAAGCTCAATGAGCAACTCCTGCGCTGTTTGCAACGAGCCCCAGGTTCTCTCAACGAACAGCAGGCAACGAGGCAGAGAGAAACGCTCAGTTAGGACGAGGGGGCTTGACTCTTGTTTTTATCATAGGATTAGATCCTACAGCCACGGTGGGCCAGCTGTTTTTTATAAAGAAAAAAGAGGAAACGCAGCACCCCTCTAGGAATACACTTAGCGTGACAAGCTCATTTATTCCCAGCAGTTGTTTATCACTCTCTACCTTTCCTGCAGCAAGTGAGACAAAAGGCAGGATTTGATAGTGAAATGGCTTAGACATTACAGTGGAGTTGGATTTCCTCCCCAGATCCATCACAAGACTTGTGTGTGACCTTCAGCAACTGGTTTCTCTCCCCTGTGCCTCGGCTGTCCTCTGCAGAAAACAGAGATCCTGACATGCAGTGTGATATCCCTCTAATGACAGGATTAACGTGAAATCTGAGCTATGCGAGATCTCAGGATGGGAGGGCTACAAACTCTCATTTTGCAGTTTTACTCATTTTCAGCATGGAAGTGTCCAGTCTGCTTGCTTCCCAGTAAAATCAACAGACTGGAACCAGTTTCCACCACTGCTGAGGTAACGAGCTGACATTGCCAAAGCTGTCACCAGTCACTTAGTGCTGCTTACTGAAAGAAGGAGCATTTTTAGGGTTAAATTACACACCTGAATGGAACTAAAGAACACCTGGAAAAGGTATAGGAGAAAAAATAAGTTGGATTTATAATGGACAACCAAAGCATATCCAACATAGGCTGACTGAAGTCTTCCCCTCTTTGCTGGTGCTCTGGGGTTAGAGAGATGTGAATACCAAGTAACAAAAATCAATTAAAAAATTCACATACATGTATCCTTACTGGATTTGTTGTTATCATGCATTTGAACTCAGCAAACAGCATGGCCCTGGTGCAACATCACCYGTCCATAAGCCCTTTTTGCCTCCCTGCCTTTAGCTGGAAAGCTGACTCTATACCTTTGAGGCCTCTCTGTCCAGAAAGTCCCCGTGTCCCTGACACGACTGCACTTATTTCTTTTACACAACAAATTCATATAAATCTGCAATTTAGCTTTTCAACTGAGTTCACTTTTCAGCCTGATCCTGCCACGAGCAGCACCATCCGGCAGCAGCAGTGCCCTACGGCCCAAGTGGGAGCAAGGACGCACAGCCCCAACCCCGAGCAGCCAGAGCGTGTTTGAGAGCTGCTCTCCGTAACCACAGCCCCCTCAACTGTAAGGAAGCTGTTGTTCTAGATTATATTTACTACTGTTTTATTTGGCTAAATCTCAGGGTTGATTGTACAGAAGAAAAATGTTCAGTTCCGGGTTACAAGGAGAGAACCACCCAGGTGGCCGCGAGTGGAGACCTGCTGGAGCAGCTACACAAGGGAGAGTGCCCAGGTCGGAGCCCACGGTGAGGGGCACCGTCCACCAGAGACAGAGTGTCCAGTCCCCAAAATGGCCTTTCACTTGTCCTTGCTATTGATGCAGGGGCCCCTTTGAGCTTCCTGATGTGTTTCCACCTCAGGAAACCTTCCTCCTTCCTGGCATGCCCTTGGAGCAGTTCCTAAGATCGCAGGGTGGAGAGAGGAGAAAGGGGTGACATTTTCTCGAAGTACAGAGAAGTAGAACATATATCTGAGTTACTGAGAGCCTCTTCCCCCTATGAATCACCCTGAGAGCCACGGGGGGCTCAGCAGTCAACTTGCAAGAAATCACATGCTTTGGATATTAAGGACTTGGATTTATAGAGTTGTTTTATTTTCACTAAGTTTTTCATGTGTTTCATAAAGCAGAACATGGTGTAATTTATTACTTGTCTAGCATCTTTTGTACCAAAAAGATTACAGAAATGTTTCACTGCCAATTACAGTTAACCAGCTGCCATCAACCGGCCTCATGCAAAGGCAGCAGAGCTAATGCTGTACTCACACAAGCTCAGAAGTTCGTGGGCAGATGAAAGATCTCAAAACCCAATTACTTTTCATGTCCAAAAGTCCCACCATTTTCCTTCTAAGCAAATCCTTCCCAACAAGAGGGGGCTGAAAGCTGAAGAGCCCAGCAAAGATGGCTTGAGAGGAAAGCTGTCAACGGAGCTGGGTCAGAAGAGCAGGTAACAGCCTTCTCAGCAGCAGGCCACGCAGGCAAGAAAGCAGAAAGCTCTCCTCTTCCCTCCGAATCCTCAAAATGGCAAAAATGGAACAGAACAATGAGCACAGTTAATTATAGGATAAGAGCAATAGGCTGGGGCAACACAGTAGGGAGGTTTTTAAATGAGCAGGATCATTTATATTTGACTTAGAAAAGAAAGGATATGGCTATCTCCAGTCTGGTGTGGAGATATTTTTATTGCTTGACTTTCACATGAACTTATCAAACTAGTATTTGGATAGCAAAAATACATTGCAAAGAAATATCCGTATGCCTGTAGTATGTCTGGCAGGGACTTGCAGCTCCTCCATTCCAGTCACCAGGCAATAAAGTCCTGGGTGACGTGTTTCTATGCTGAAGCATTGAACATCCATTGGATTTATGCAGGTTGCAATGCTCGTGTGCTGACTTCAAAATCCATGAAGTACAGATGGTGTTGAGATCTTTCTCCCCCAAAGAAAGGGTTATTCATCTTCTTTTAGAAGATGGTTGGAACCACAGACAATATATAATGTTTTGAAGTCTAAGCCTTAATTAGAGAGATAAAGAAACGTATCTTCTTTTGTTAAAAGGGAAGGTTGTATTGAATGCGTGACAATGAAACTGCTTCCAGGACAACCACCAGAGCTGTTCCTGCAAGGAGCTCTGTAGAAGGAAGATAAAGAGCTCACTCTTCACAAACACTGGCTTTTTGCCATCTTTGCACTTTTGTGACTCATCTCCTACTGATTTCAGTAGAAAGCAGAAACCTTTAATATAAACAATACTTCTCACCGAGTTTTATCATGGGAAATAACCAATGCTAAATCCAAAGTTAGTCAATTCTTTTAAAATTAACAATACTGAGGAAAGGAGGAGATGTGCATGTAGAAACTTATAGGATTATTGTCATGTGAATGAAATATTATAACCTAGGAAAGAAAACAAGCCTTTCGACCTGAGCCAGTTTAGCACTGTGGAGTGCTGCTGCTGCTACAAGTTACAGTAGATGCTTCCTTGTTTAACAGAGTCCCTTCCAAAAATATGCCAATCAAAGCACTGTGCCTTGCATTGGAGAGATGCCCTCATCCAGCACTGCCAGAAAATAGTGTAAACAGCACAATTCAGTCTCCTCATTCCTCAGCACATGGCAAACAGCAAGCAAACCCTAAAACAAGCACAAATAATCCCAGAGAGCGGAGTGATTAGGTTTGCATCAGAACACCTGTACGCGAATAAAGACAAAGAGGGCATGCGTGGGTATCTCCTTCTCTGAGACTTCAGAGACCAGATTCTGGAAGGCTGGTGTCTAAAAGAACAAATAATGATATCTCCAATTCAGCCTGAAAAAGTTTTATCTAAAAACAGTGTAAGGAGGGCTTGGAAATGCAGCCTCAGGGGGATCTGGTTTTTCATGAAATTTTAAAGATGTGTATAAAATACAGGTTCAGTTTGTATGTGAAGCACTGAGTGGGCTCAAACACCAATGTAAAACAATTGCTTGTTTTTTATTTACTGCTAGATGCAATAAAGAAATGAGAGCAAGAATGAGCACTGACAATCTGGATGCTTGAAAATAAGGTTAATCCAAACCCAGGCAGATTTCCTCCTCTCTCAGCTCTTCCAAGGCATTTGTAGTTCTTGTCTCCATCCCAGGAGCCGGAGTGCCTGTCGGCGTGCGCTCTATCACTGAAGGCATCCTGGTTCATCCAGTGATCTTCTTGTAAAGAAAAACACAGACTTTTACTTAACACAAGTATTCTCGCTTTCCAACTTGGGCACCCAACRTCAGAGCGATGCAAAGGTTGAGCTCAGCATTTGCTGGCCTATCATGTACCCAGGAACGCCTAACGGCTGCTGTGATGAGCTGTGCCAGGGCTCTGCGCCCCCAGGCTGCTCCTGGTACCGTTCAAGCTGTGCCACGTTCCCAGAGGAGGCTGCATCTTATGGTGCCGCATGTTCCCTTCATTGCCTGCTCGGCAGTTTCTGTTCGCGGTGGCAGCCCCGGTGGTCAGGCCGTCCTTGAACCCAGAGTTAGGGGCTGGAGCGGGGGGACCCCCAGCAGAGCTCAGCCGGTGCGTGGGCTGACTGGTGCTAACAAAAACAGCGTGTATCGCTCTGCTGTGTGGAGAGAGAGCATCAATATCTCAGGCTCAGCACCCTTACAGCTTCTCTTAGGACTATTTCTCACTTTTCAGTTTTACTATTATTTGCACCATTCCACCTAATCTTMTTCTAATTATTTACCACAAAAAAACAGATCAAGCCCCTCAAATACAGAGTATTTCAGCATGCTATCACGTCAGTGCATCACACCCGCAGCCTTGCTTTGATTTCCCTGACTTAAGGATCATCCAATTTGCTGCAATGCTGCACAAAATAAATCGCTAACCTCTTAAAACAACAAAAGGAGGACATTTAATGAGTCAAAGACAATATTGTATTACCAAAGCAAAGATTAAAGAAACTGGATTCTTCCTTTAAAATAAATTTTGAAAGGCTTAAAACACAGAGTCCAAGAAAGCAAAAAAGCCATACATGAAGGAAATATAATTACTCCAACCACAGGAATACAAATGCTATTGGTAGAAAATACAGCAGGGCTTTTTGAGAGAACACCACTGAATGAAAGCAACAGAAGCAGAAACTGGATGAAAGGAAGAAAGAATGAGACAGATGAAAGAGAAGATGAGAGCCGGATGAGAAAACAGGAGGGTCATTTCCTTTATCTAGACTTGCTAACTACACTGTTCAGAAACAAAGGCAGCGGCTGTTCTTCACAAAATTGTCTCCAAGGACTCTATAGCCCATTTGGTGATATTTTGAAAAAAGTATATTTTGAAAAAAATCCTGTAGTCTTTAATGTCACTCAGCAGTTGTCCTGCAGCTGGGGATTTCTGTTCATACAATGGTTTGAATTTTTTTCTGCTCTAGTTATTTCATTACAGCCATAGGATTTATTACATGGAAATTCCCTGAGCTCTTATAAATCTATTTGGTTTGGGGGTTTTGTTTTTTTTGTCTTATGATTCCAATCTGGCAACAAATTTTCCATATAAAATTTAATCTATTGTATCTCACTTTTGTATAATCAGATCATTAAAATGCATTGCTAATATGTAAATCTGAACTAACCTCATTACCATAATTATGCTCCATAATTATTGAATAAACAAGCATTTTAGAGTTTCGGAAGTCTGCTGAGAATGCTTTTCCAGTTTGGGAGTGGCTTTAATTACGTGCTCCCTGATCATTATGATAAACCTTTGTGGCAATCCTGCTATGTGACTGTTTAAAAAGCTGCTCTAGAGCTGATTGGCAAGGACCAAAGGTTCACATATCGAGAGCACATCAGAGAGCATCTTTCAATCACAGCCTGACTGCCACGCTCCACATGAATTAGTATTATTGTTTAATTTATAGAAAGGGTTTTGCTCACAAGCCTCCATGTACTTTAAGGAATTCTAATCAATGAGTCAAATTCTGCTTTTTCCTCTGGAAGGAGAACTAGCAAGCAAATCTGTGTGTGACGTAAGTTTATTGAATGGAAAGTATTTGGAGATAACATACTCACCATAACTTTTACACCTGAAATGCACAGGTGCCTGATGAAACAGCTTTCAGATGTGCTGCCTACTGAGTATTTTTCTCTCTAATTTTTTTCTTTCACTTTCTTTCTGAGGGGAGATTTTTTTTTCATATTCCCAGTTGAGGAATAGGGTAAACATCAGATGCCAGCCCATACAAGTAGCTCCACTGAAGCTAATAAACCTTTGCCAATKTATGGAAGATTCAGCCCATTATCTTCAGAAAGCATCACGAGCAGAATCCCACTGGCTTCCCCAGTCTGGTTTCTTCTTTAATAAGTACATCATGTCATCATGCCACCACTACTATTGTCAGAATTCACTGTCACATCTTGGCCTAAGCAGAAAATGGGAACATGCTGTCTCTGCAGGCCTCAGGAAAAGCTATCCGCAATCTATGGTAGATATGACCTTTGCACAAATGACTCATAAATGATCAGTGAGGTCTTGGCAACATTTGGGTGCGCTTGGCCTAGAGTGCTATAGACAAAAATACCCATGGTATTGAGCTTTTTCTCCTTTTACATGACATTTTGTGTAGGAGACTTAATTAAAATTTGTTGAAGTGTAAGGAGGTCAATAATATTGACCCATACAAATTTTCAGAGTGAAAATAAAAAACAAGAGGTGCTTGACCTATATATTAGAAAATCAAGCATAAAAAGTGTAGCAGACTACTACTAGTAGACTATACTAACTAACCTCCTAGCACAGAAGAAACAACCAATAAGCAGCTCCATGGTTCTCCAAAGGGCCACAGGACACAGAAAATACATATATTGGCAAGGGTCTTTCAGCTCAAAAGGAAACCCCAAGAACCAGATCGTTTTAGCCATTATTGTCCAGTCCCAGGGCTCTTTTGATGTCTTCTGATTTTCTCTTAAGAAACAAAGAGAAAGACTAAAAAYGTCCCTTCTTTTGGAGGGCAGATCTCTTTCTCTAATGCTTTGTAATAAAGTCCCTTGGCAGCCTGGCCTCTACATATTCAGTCCTTCGGGTCTCTTTCCATGGAAAGTGAACTGGAAAGGAAGCTTAAATTAGATTCAGGCAGTGGTGAACATTACCATTTTGGTGAACTTAGGCTTGTCAGGCTCCCTTATCCTTTAGATGGACATCACATTGCCAGATCCTGGGACAAAGATTTGATGTGAAATTACATTTCACTGTGCATTTGTAGGACACACAGACTGTTTTATCTTGGATGGGGGAAGAAAGATCAGACCTTTAGAGAAACAAAAAAAGGACTATTCATGTCCACTGACAATAGCATCCCCTCCTAGGCAAAGACCAGCACTTCTCTGTGTATGGATTTTGTGCCCTTTTATACAACCCTTTCTTGAGAGTCTTGGGAAGAAAAGTGACAGAACTAAACATCAATGAAATAAATCATTTGCTTTTAAGAAGTTCAAGATGAAGAATAAGAGGAAATTCAAGTGATTCAAGAAATGTATATTCAGGAAAACATTTTAACCTGTAAATTAACCACAAGAAACAGATTTGGATATATGAGATAACTCTCAAGCTACATTTAAATCCCTATTGATCCCATTAAATCCTGAGTCCATCCCTTCCATACAGAGGAATTTCCATGGCAGGAAAGCAACTAGAAAGAGGATAAGATCAGCGCTTTGTTCAGTGGAAAATTCTCAGCACAATGCCAGGCTTACGAGTCCACACCGACAATGACACTGATTAATAACTCTTTTCATTTCTGCAGGGGCTTTCACCAGACAATCTCAAAGTACTTTCAAGCACCCAGTTATTAAACATCACTAATACAATAAWGTGAGTGGGCACATTTTCTGGATTAAACAAAATAATAATAAGGCACATAAAGATCATGGGCTAGATGCATGGAATAACACAGTAGTTTGGGGTCTTTCTCCCAGGACCATTCATACTCCTCTTCAGTTTTCTTTTTCCAGTGCCTGCGTCTTATGTTCCCATCTATATTGCACCCTTGCTTTAACTGCATGGATTTGCACCCTTATTTCCCAGGCAAGAAGCAGGCTTGGCCCCTGCCTCCTGCACCCTCTGGATAGCTAAAGCTCAGGTTTCCCCCAAGGAGCAGCTACCCCAGACCAGCCCGGACAAGCTGGGTTGTGCTATGCCCTTTTAAAAGGCAGGCGAAAGCCCGGCGACGCAAGAGACCCGCGCAGGCAGGGCGCAGCGAGCCTGTGCCCTGCGGGCGCTGCAACGCACCAACAGGCTTCTCTGCCCACTTTCGCACCTGCATTGCAATGCACCCGTGTTCATCAAGCGCCTCCGTGAGCCCAGCAAGCTAAAAACCAGGAAAGCCTGAAAGGTTTTCTGCTACTTCGGTGAGCTGAACGGGCTCTGTAAAGCATGCAGCAATGCCCGGGGCCAGCAGAGAGGAGAGAGGGGACCCTGAGACAACCTGTTGGGAGGCTTTGCTGAAACTGGAGCACAGAAATCACTCAGGTTATAAAATAATAATAATAATAATAATAATAATAATAATAATAATCTTTAGAAGATTCATTTTAGCCTGAGCCATTGCAGTCCCAAAATCAGTTGCCCCAACAAAATAAAGGAAATAGTGAACAGCAGCCCAGGTAGAGGAATGAGTGACCAACAGAGGGAGGGAAGCTCTTATGCCCTTTGCCACTGAAGAAAACATGTGTGGACCCTCAGGAAAAGGACTGGGAACAACATCTTTTCTCCTGACACTCAATGTGTTATCTTAGCCTCTAGAACAACGTATTTGAATGTGCAATTTCACAGGAGACTCAGATTAAGCCTTCAACGCTGCTGTGAAGGGCAGTCTCGCTCTCCCAGCTGTGTCCCAGGCTGCATCACAAGATGACTGGGCTGAACTTTAATCCTCTTTTCTGTTTGTTTGTTTTTTACAGGGCCACGTTTCAGCCGGATGGACTGACGCCGATGGGGCTGTCTGTGCAGCCGTAGGGATGCTGGTCCCAGCGCCAGGGAGGAGGCAGGAGACAGTGGCTGGTGGCAGGGGATGGGGCAGGACTGCCCTCTCTGCAGCAGCATGGGCTTGCACASCTTGGCCGAAAAAGCCCACCCATACCTGCTGGGTGAAATGTGGTGAACAGGACCCCCAGCCCTGTGCCCCGGCCACGCCGTAGGGTATGGTATGAAGGACTGACTCTGTCAGCTGAAGTGAGCTAAGAGGAAAAAGAGGAGGAGTTTTACTGAGCTCAGTTATAGCACTCTCCTGCTTCCCGAGCGTAACGCAAATTCAGAGCTAAATAGAGAAAGAGGATGAACGCAAAGATTTTGTTCAGGCATGTTGCCTGCTTTCAGTTGGATCATCTGCCTCTTCGGCTAGCCTTCCCCATGGCACATTACCAGCATTCCTGGGGTGCTGGGTACCGCTCAGCAGACATTGCTACAGCTGCAACTCTCAAGAGCAAGGAGGTAAACAAGTATCAGCCAGCTATAGCATCAAGATGACTGTGTTTTTCAGGATCCTCTCTTTTCCCCTAGTTATGCCTTTGATGAACAGCTACTCTGAGAACAAGAAAAATAAGGTCTGGTTCCTTAATGGATTTCTGTCCTGCAAGCCCAGCATAATAACTCCACACTCTTTATTATGGCACTTCCAGCTCCCCACAGACATCTCCTAACCCATCACTGCATCAATAGCCCCATTCCCAATCATTCTCCCTAAATTTTAGCGATACATTGGCTGCTTCTGAGCTGCCTGTGTGCTAAACTGGCCAAGCCAGAGCCCCAGAACCAGCTGCCTAAGAGCTGGCCCAGCAGAAGGGCTTCCCCCAAGTGGGCCACAGATTTTTGTCCTTCTGCCCTGTTCAGCCACCAGTCCCCATGGCACTCGTAGAAACTGAGTCACCTTTGCAGTGCTGCCCCTCTGCCACATCTGGTTGCACACCCTCATGGGTCTGACTGTTATTGGGTGACAGATAACACACAGACATGCAGGCAAACGCTATCATCCCATATGCTTCATTTTCTTAGGTGAAAAATGGTGTTGATTCATCAGTAAAAACAGCTGTTTTCTTAAAGTGTAAAGTTCATTATCACTAGGTGCAGATACAACCAACCTCTGGAGTGAGACAGGGTCTTCTTGCACCTTTTTCAGCCAATTCATGTTGCCAGAAGAGCAAAAAGGGACCGGGATGTCCCTAGGCATGGACACCCTAGCAGGAGCAAAGCTGCCATAGTGCTCCTGTCCCATCTCTSTCTTCCGCAGTTTTCGCTCGTGCCCAGCAGGACAGGGAGAGAAGGGAAAGGAGCTGAGTGCCACGATGCCAGCTCACACGCTTTCTGAAGTCCCTCCTTCAACTTCAGCAGGCAGATTTCCCAAACTTGGTAAACGCCATATACCGCACAGCCGAGACCCACTCGCTAGCCTTGTCTTTTTTCTGCCTTCACCTCAGGATGAAATGCCCTGCTGATATGGGGTATTTACTGACTGGCCCTCAAATGAGCCACACAGGGACCTTTCCAATCGCCTGGAGATCATTGCAAAACGAAGTTCAGAGCCCCAAACTCAGTTTCAGCTTCTCCATCTGTTTCTCTGGCAATCTCTTTCAGCTGGCTGCAAATCTGTTTTCTAATTTTTCTGCCTCCCCCCCACCCGAGCAGAATGACCCTTCTGTCCCCGCTTTCCCTGCCTACTTCCCCTGCTCCTCTCCTGAGCGGTGTTTCGCAATTTGGAGCAGCTGTTACTGCACTCTGCACRTGCTGGTGACACTTGACTTCAAAGAACGAGCTGCAAACCCCTCTTCCTGAAGCAGCACTAAAACGGTTAATCACACTAAGCTAGTTAATAGCCTTTCATCATCAAGGACTGGTTCTTCTACACACACAGGGACAGAATCCATTTATTTTTCATGTATATCCTTTTATTTATCTTGCTCCCACCAGCTGTATGATAATTTATTYTCTGTCACTGTTCTTAACTCATGAGTTCATTTAAAGTGTGATAGCAGTGGAAGTACATTAGCAGTTTCCTGAGAATAAAGCCTTTCCGAAAATGGAATCCAGCACTTTACTTTTACAAATACAGAATTTACACGTTTGCACTTGGCTTAATTAACTAAATCTATATGGGAATTACCCGCGCAGTACAGTATGGCACAAAATATATGCTGAGACCTAATTATCATCAATTCAGGCAGAAGAAAGGAGCTGGAGAACGGCCTCTGCGTACGAGGCAGGCTGGGCTGAGCCACGGCGCAAGCCGAGCAGCGCCCAGGCGGCAGCCCCTGCCGCGCGGCGTTCGGGACCTGGGCAAACCCGACGGCGTTGCTGCCGGCAGGAGCGGTCCCACCGTCTCCTCGCCATGTGCCCCTGCGTGCGCCTCTCGCCTCCTCCCCAGCGCATGGCCCATTTGGTTCAGGGTTCAGCTGAAAACTGAGCAAGTTTAGGTAAGGCGAGCGCAGTAGTGCTGGGAAAGGCTGGCAGTGGAAGGAAGGCTGGGGCCGTTTTGGGGAGAGCCTAAGCAGCTCATGCAACCGCACCCTTGGAAAACCTCCGACTGCTTTAAGCCACAGGYGCCGTGGCTGACGTATCTGAAAAATATCAGGGAGCCTTTTCTCCTCCAGAGCCTTGCTGCCTCGTGCGCTGCGCCTCTGCTCGGTTCGCCGTGCCGGCCGCGCTGCTGTCCCAAACCCGCACCGTCACACCCGCGGCGGCCCAGCCTGGCAGGGCCCGTGTCTGCATGGCTGCCAGCGCCAGCGCGCCACGGCGGCGGCCGTGGGACGGCAGCTGCCACCACCGCTGCTGCCACAAGGGAGGATCAGCAGCACAGCACTCCAGGGACCCCAAAAGCCTGAGTGCAATACAAGCTGAAGTTTGCCTGAACAGGTTTTTCAGAACGACTGCACTTTCCCACTCCCCCTTCTCCTTTTCGCTGTCTTCTGTGTAATTAAGAACAATTAAAACAGATTAACCAGGAAAAAAAAGCTATYGAATTCTTGGGTAAAAGTGCCACTTGGCAGAATCTCTTCCAGATCTTTGCGTGAAGCATCAGCTGCTCTTTGCAAACGGCCTTGGAGAAAGGCAGCTCCAAGGCAACAGCCACAGGGACGGCGCAGCCCCTGCGCAGCGCCGGAGAACAGGGGGACAAACCGCGGGGACACCCTGCCAGACCGAGAGCACCCTGGGCCCCCCAGAGGCAGGGGCCTGGCACGGAGAAGCCTCACGTGTATGTAAATGAGCAAAGGAAAACAAGGGGGGGGGGGAGTTAGGAAACATCCACACTATATCCTAACAATCATTATTATTGATTCCTCTGTTGTCTTTAAAGGAGGCATCTATTACAAGAACCAATACTTAATGAAACTACGGAGAAACACATATGCTTTCCCATAAACAAACTGGAGACAATTGCCCGTCACTGTTCATTTGTTATAACTCTCCAGATACAGCCACAATCTGGAAACACTGTTTCAATATCCACATTGCTCTTAAGTAGTAAAAAAAAAAAAAAGGGGGGGGGAAGAGGACTAGGTGAATTCTGCTAATTCTGTTCCTGGGAGAATCAGATCAGGTCTCGCCAGCAGCACTGGGTGGAAACGATCTGCTCCCAGCTAGAAGCACGAGTGGCATCTGCTACAATACGACCCAGGCAGTACCCCAGCGGAGAAACCGGTACCGTGCAATATGCAAGACTATTTCAGTGCTTGCGTTCACCAGTCACACCCTTGCTCATATACTGTTAATTGATAAAGCACTTAAATGGTTCAAATGGTCAAATGGCTCTCAGTTTTAAAATTATGGTTCTATTAATCAGCCTGCTTTAGCTGGAAGTTGCTCTATATATTTAAGTAAAAGATATGCAAACCACAGAATTTATTATACAGACCTTAAAAGCTTTTTTCCTGAAAAAAGATATTTTAAATGGTTTTCCTAGTGTTGCAAAAGTGGCTGTAAAGAAAAATATCTTGCAAACTTGCATTTTTGCCTGTTGTTTTTGGATCAATATGAAAAATGGGCAGAAGTTGGTCCTTTCCAGGTAATGTTAGTGGAGTTCATTACCGGGCTCCTAAGCCTAGAAATCACCTGCCATGACTCTAACTCAGAAAGGAATGCTTAATTTCATCTAATGTGTACAATCCGGTCTCTTTTACAAAGGCTTTTAGCTACATCTCACTCAAAGTGTGTGTTACACACTTTGGATGAAACAAAATTTTCAGCTTCAATTACTACACAGTTAAACTGTATAACTGCCCTCAGAAACACCAGAGAGCTTGTTTAGATCAACTCTGTGTTCCAGATAGAAGACCAAAATGCAAAAGCATTTTATTTGATTTACTCCAAGATCAGCCTCCCGGGGCTTTTCGGGGTAAAGAGGTGATTTCTGAAGCTCTGTTTATATATAATAGAAAATTGCTGCACTTTAATATAATTCTTGCTTCTCTACAATCCAATATTACTAAAGCAGAGCTGGTACTAATATGAAAGTCAGGCTGTAGTGCAAGCCCATCAAGCTCTACCATGTACACCAGTTTAAATATCATTATGAAAAACCTCTAAGGAATTTTATAAAACATAATAGGCTGTTTAAAACCAATCTTTCAGAGCAAGAATATTTTTCTATTAACTAATACTATATGGTTTTAAAATTTCAAAGCAATCTCAATCTCTGTTAAATTCTGTTAGCTTTCATAATCACTTCCATAAAACTCTTCCTAGACCCAGCGTCGGCCAAAAACTTACTAAAGTATCCAAGTTTAAACATATGAATTGTCCCATCCCAATTTTGTGGAGCACTTCAGCTTGCGTTAATTTTAAGCAGATGCTTAAGCCGCACATGTGCCGATGCCAGTAGAGCTATGGTTGTGAGCTGTTTGGCAAGAGGTTCTTCTTTTCTTCACAAAGCACTGAGAATAGGGTTATATTACCATCACAGCACAGTCATACAGCAACTTCTGAAATCTTTCTGCCATCTGAAACACGTGACAGAGCTCTGGCAGACAGGTCGGGGTGACTCTTGCTGCAGAGGTTTAAAACACTATTGCTCCCCCGCTCTGCAACTCCCTCGCCCGAAAATGAAGATGTTCCGGCTCTTTGCAGACCAGCAATGGCTGCTCCAGGCCACAGCTCGGCCCCCTYGCCTAAATCACCAGTGACGGTGGATTTACGGTGGATGTGGCCAGGAGCGCCTGTTCCCCTCTGCCACCGCTGCGCCGCCGCAGGAAGCCTTGCTGCTGTTGCATGGCCAGTGCCACAACTGATCTACTCACACTTCAGCTGTATCTTGCCATGTCCGCCTTTCCGCCGGTAGAACAGACGAGCCATAGCAATAAAAACGAACCTGGGTTCAGGACAAAACAGCATAGCTCCTAAGAACTGGAAGCATTAATATTTGAGATTCTGCTTGTCCCTTCACACGAGCAGTCCCTGCCAGGAATAGCTTCACGTTGTAAAACCTTTTGTTTAAACTGCCCAAAGATTTGCAAGCGATCCAGGTTCCAGATCTGCCTGTCTTACAGCACACTGGTTCGTTTCAAATGGGATTTCAGAGCTGGGCTCCTCCCCAAAGGCCATTTTAAAATTTGGGAAAGGGGAAGGGAGGAAGTAGAGATGCAAATCTGTATCGCAACAGCACTCACAACACAGAGCAAGCTCGAATCAAGGCTGCTGGTAGGCCCTATGTGAATTCCTAGCAATCAGTGCACTTGCATCATTTTTAAACCATGACAGTGATGAGGACCTGTGCGCCAGCGCATGCGCGGTGCTCTGCCGCGCTGCTGTTTGCTGCCTTTTCTCGGCGCCTCAACCTCCTCGCCTGCTTTTGCGAAGAACTCCAGCATGTCCTCCTGGGCGGGAGGACGCGCAGAGTGAAGAAAGCTGTTAGCAAATCAATCCTAAAGTGATTTATTTCCAAGTAGCAGATACCAAGCAGGCAGCATATATTTATCATTTGGACAAGGCCTTAATAAAGATAAATTCAGAGTTTGAGTCTTTCCAAGAGCTTAAGCTGCAGACACACGCCAAAGCTCACTTTGCTGTTTAATTAGACACATATGCTTCAACTGGGCTAGCTCTGGGTTTTAATATGGATGATGTTTGTTCATTTTCAGTTATGAATATTACAACTAGTTCTCTAAAACTGAAGGTTGTTCAGGCCAAACAGCGGTGGCATCCTTTTAAGATAGTGTTCCTAACACCAATAATCAATACACATTACAAAATCAGAATGTACTCCCAGAGTCAATAATTAACATATATTTATTACCTGAATAAAGACATTTTAAAACCTTGTTAATATGCATGAGCAATATTGAATCCTGCTGGAGACTCAGAGTGAATGATCAATCTAGGACAATAAAAGCATTGCTTTAAGACTGTTTCTTTAGCATCTGAGCACCATAAAATGTGGGGGGAACAGGAATAGAAGGAAGCAGAACACAATTTCATTTTGTTCAAAAAATACACTAAGCTTTCTTTTATCTATGCCTATAAGGCCATCCATCACAAAATCAACTATTATTTACTGTGAATTAAAATATTTTCTATGCTATATGGTACAGTTTCCCAGTTTCTTTGAGACTAACCTAGAACCAACCCCATCTTCCTCGCACCAACGATCTTTCTCTGAAGTCAGTGGGAGCTGTGGGAGCACATGGGCTGCTGAAATTAGACTGACATTCTCAAAGGGGATTTAGATACATGTTCCATCAAAATGAATGAAAGGTAAACCCCATGTGTGCCTTGAAAATCTCAATTACTGGTCTGAACTTCAATTCAGTGATAAAAGATCCCATTGTTGGTCTGTTCAATAATATCTTAGCTGTTCTTCCACGCAGAGCTGCCATAAGGTAGGATACTCTGTGGCTCCATGTATTAGCTCTGCAAAATACAAACAGAACGAACATGGGGCTAAAGTCAAATTCAAGCTACAAATAACTCCAAACTACCAAGTGACCGGTCCACAGCTCCTGCCCCACATACGTAATACAAGCCAGGCTCTCTTTGCCTGCCTACTCTGTCGTAAGCCAGGAATAACCTTTTTGAAGTCAAGGGAACCATGTGGAGTAAACCCAGTTCAAGTGCAAAGAGAAACAGTTCAAAAAGCCTGGAAGGGAATGTCTGCTCTATGATTTCTCACCGAGTCCTGAATCTGCTGCTCTACCAAAGGCAAACATTTGTCTTTATATCTATSCTCTCAACAGTGACGTTAGAATAGCATCTCTAGAGACATCATCTGCAGAAGCAGGGATGTGGACCCACTGCGCTCCCTACAAAGTGTATGCACCCGTACAAAGGGGCACAGAAATAACCTGCTTCCCTCAGTAACAGCCTGGTTGCCCAAGAGAAAAGCAGAGCCCTACCACACCAAGTGCTGGCCATGGCTAGCGAGGGCCCATGGGAAATTTTTTTCTAATGAAGTGGCCTGCAGCCAGGTCTGCAGAGCTCCAGCCCTAAGTCCCAGTCATGCGTCCCCTTCTGCCGATCTGCCTCCTATGCATGTGAACTGGAAGCTGCACTGACATCAGATAAGACCTTGTAGAAACAGAGAGGCTTAAAAGTATATATTTTGAAAGTATATATTTTTCTGTTAATGAAAACAGAAGCTTCTTGCTAGGGTCTTCTGCTCTCACACGCTTCTTCCAATCCCCTTTCAACTGAAAAATCCAACAAGAAATGCACCCAAGGGACTATCCGTAAGCGTAGTTTGCACCAGGAGCCCTAAAGGCTTTTTAATGTGCTGCATTTCAGGCAGGTTGTGCATATAAACAGCCTTTCCCCTAGGTGACTGCCTGGTGATTCCTTCCAACCCCAAGAAATCCATGTTTTCCTAAACCTTTTAGTGCATTTCAAAATATGACAAGCGATAATGGCTCTCATCAATCTTGCGTTGTGGTGCATCTTTTTCCTTAACAAAGGAGACAGAGGAGACCGAGGAAACCTCAGAGGGAAGTGGCTCGCTCTGTGTAAGGCTAAAACACAAAGCTTAATACTCTAATGGCAAAAGGAGACAAAGAAAACACAAAGGATGAGCTTCCCTGCAAGGAAGCAGAAGGAGAATCTAATAATTGGCCTCATTTCATATTATCACAAAGCTCAAACAGGTGCATAAAAGTACCTATATTGAAAAGAATGTGAGAATTAACCCAACCCACTCTGTTACCTCTGTGTAGTTCATTAGTTTCAGTGGGATTTCATAGCAGTAAGGGCTACTCGGGTCTAAAGGAGCTGYACAAAGCTAAGGTAGAATTTGGCTGAAGAACTCAACCTGGAGTCTGGTTCTCTACCAACCTCTGAGACAATGGGTAATTTGCAATTTTGAAACATCAGATGTCATCTGCCAGTTTTTTAGCTTTCCTTGATTCATCTGTATTAGAAAAGTGTGATAATGCAGGTTAGCTAACTTAAGCTAAACATCTCAAAGTAAAATACTAGTAGAGATGAATTTTTACACAAGCTTTTTTTTTTTTTTTTTTAAATAAATACACGTTAACAGGTTAACAGTGAGACTCTGTGGCCTTTTCTGAGTTTGCTAACTCTAGGAATTGCCTTGCCATCACTAGGTAACAACTATGGAGCATCAGGGGTGAAACAGGTCAAGAGCAGTAAGGGTTTATACTTGCAAAGAGTTTTTAAAGTCAGCATTTGCTAAGAATTAGAAAACAGTTCTCCCTACTACTAGGCTTTATCTTAAAAATGGTAATCGCCACCTGGCATACTCCATCAATACTCTGAAAACCAAGCAAATGAGGCTGCACTCTGCATTTAGGCAGCACATCAGTAGGAGAGGAATGCATCCATGTGCTAATGTAAGCAGACACATGGAAAGAGAAAGACATGAGATAGTTTAGAGGGCATTATATAATAATTGTTGGCAAGTGCTGGCTTTTTAACAGCAATGGCTTTAGAAATTGGGCAGCAACCCATCAGCCTGCAGGTGCTGAGCAGAGAATAAATTGCTTATCTGTCCCTGCTGCTCATTCTCAGGAGAGATACAGTATCATGTCATTCAACTTGCTGATCTCTTCAGACAGGTTTCTTTAGTGACAGAATTTTAGTGCCAAAAGTATTGGTTTACTAATAGGGAAACATGGCTTCTCCAAATTGATATTTCTATATGCTGAGCACATAGGGATACTCTTGGGTAGTCACAAGCAGCAAGCATTTTCTAATTAATTAATCTGCACATCTCCTCTTTCGGCTACATCTGTATACATCAGTACTGACATCAAATTGTCTGTTAACTTCATCAGAAGTATTTCCTTTCCCTGAATTTCCCAGGGGCTGTATCAATACCCGCTTCCCTAAATAAAAGCGGCAGGCGGATGTAAAGTGGGTATCAACTGACTCCCCTGTTCAGCATATCTCCAATGAAGACAACAGTTCAAAATGGTTATTAAAAGGTTAGAGATCCTTCCAATTGACAAGGCACCAAGTCCAGGTGACACTCATCTAAAAGTGCTAATGGAAGTGGAGAGAGAAATTGGAAAACCTGTAGGAGACATTTTGACAAGCTCAGCTGAGTAAAGATCCCTAAAGGCAGAGAAAGGACTAACATAAAACAGTATTTTAAGAAGACCAAAAACAAACAGGGAAATACATACGTATAGATCCAAGCATTTACAGACCCATATTCAGGAGTATTTCGAGCTTTATTTTCATGGTTCAGGACTTTAAAAAGACAGACTTCTTCAATTTGATACTGTGAGCAGGGGATGTGGTTTCAAGAAAATGCAAGTCTCTCTTCTTCTGCCTTCTCCATACTCTTTCAGATTATGCCTTTGTTTTCTTAGGGGAGGAAAAACCCTGTTACAGGGATCACATTTGATGAAAAGGGGCTGAAAGGGAATTCTGACAACACCAGATGTCAGAAGTTGATGCCATTCCTTATATATTATTGTATTCAGAAAACCCTACAAGCCAGAGAAAATTCCCTGACTTAAAATCAATACTAAACTGAAGTCTTTTATCCTGCCAGTAATTGCTGTTTGCATGCAAAGCTGCTGCATATGCCTTCACTGGGAGAAAAACTAATAAGAGTTTCCTTATATTGGCAGAAAAACAAAGAACTCAGATGTTTGCTCTTAGCGCTTTTGTGCAGGGGTGGATTGGGAGGAAGAGGTAATGGCCATGTACCTTGCAGCTGAACCTGGAAAGCTGTGAAAGTCATGCAAAACGGCACTTTCGATCTCTTCAGTAAACTGCAAATCTCTAGATCACAATTGTCTGCATAAATGGTGTCCACTTGTTATGCTGTAGTCCCATGCAATTCCTTATGTACCTGCCCAGGATATGTAGTTYCCAACAGGCAATGAATGCCCTGTTAGCTTTGGGGACATGCTGGGGTGTCAGAATGAGACATCAAAATAGAAATTATCACACATACCTATTTAAAGACAAGTTCTTCTAAAAAAATTTGATCTGATTGAAACAAAGAGATGAAAATTTTAATGATTCTCTGAACTGATCAGACTGCATGAATTCAGAAAAACTGGTCGGGAAGTATAGTAATTTACTCGACCCTATACCATTACGGTCATATTGGTCTGAGGATGGGCGCTTTTCTGAGAACTGCAAAAAGACCCATATTTGCAGTTCTCACTTCTTAGACAGATATCTCAACTTTTTCCTGCTAACACATGAGTCCGCACGCGGTGAGCCCTGTGGCACACTGTGCACACGTACRCACTGCACCTCCTGCAAAGAACTGACTCCCACGCTGCTGCAGACACTGAGTTTCAAAGCAGGGCTCTGGTGAGTGTGAGACACCGGCTGGAAATATCAGCTCCTGAGCTGCTGTCCAGCACCATGACCTCTCTTCTCCTTGGGATCCCACAGGGGAAAGTCCTTCACAGAATGGATCTCAAACCTGCTCAACAGCTGCACTAGGAAAGAGCCCAGCAGAGGAGAAAGGCCACAGGCCTGCAGGTGGTGCGGTTGGAGTGGGCAAGATTTGATCTACAGTCCTAAACAGACTTCTTTGTGTCCCTCTTTCCTTATTSTCTTCAAAAGGGAAAAACATATATAAAAATTGTATTGCCTAGAGAATCTCAAGAGAGGCTTGTTCTGCTTCCATTCCAATAAAATGAATTTTCAAGAAGCAGGATTGCAGTGTTTGCAGAAAAATTGACTCTTTACCTCTTGATAACTGACYGAAGGTGAAAGTATCCTGGCCTAGAAGGACCATCTTCATCAAGTTCAGCCTATGCAAAGGCACCTACTCTTCATCCAGCTCAAACCTAGTGGCTCTTTTTTTGCAGGAACATTATTCCTGCTTGGAAGCATTCAGGCCCAGACGGACACTCACTCCTCCCCCACCTTACTACACTTCTCCTTTGAAACCAACTGATTTTACTTTAAAGGAAAGAAAAACAGTAATAATTAAAAAGTACTGAATTCTACACATCACAGGTATTCAAAAGCTTCATAGGATATGTGCACTCTACGTAGAAATTGCAGTCTGTCCTCTATAACATTTTCACCTCAGCTGTGCCATTTGTTAGCTTTGCAGTTGGCCAGATAGTAGGTGGTATTCCATCACCTCCATTTGAAAGACAGACTTCCCCCTTTTGTTCCCATGGGGCTGCAGGGCCATTTTAAGTTGTATTTTCTAGCCAGCCTTTCCATGGCTTCTGCAGCAGCGTGTAATTTCCACCAGCACCTTTAATGCCAGTGCTGTTTAATCCCTTCCTGAAATGCAGTGAAAAGGAATTTAGAAGCAAGTGAAAGCATCTAGATGAATAAAGAAGCAGAATATCCCAGCGTCAAAGCTTGAATTGGTCAGTGTGCCTGCATGCGTGTTGTTTTATTATAGTCCTGACTATTAATAACAGACCAGTGCACCACGCTGGTGGAATCCAGAGCTTGGGACCTCATGAGTTGTCTCAGTGAATCAAAATGACACAGTCCCTTGTGCTAAATAACTTTGTGCTGATGTGCTCTGAAAATGCGGAGACTATCTCGGCTCCTCACTCCTCCTGTTTATCACCTAAAGTGGGCTGGTATGGAAAGGGCCTCTTGCCCTTGAAYCAAATTGCAACATTCAAGGAGAACCCAGAGCTTTATGGGAAAGCAATTAATGCGGTGTTCATCCACACTCACTAACTGACCACTGTCATTCAGGTTTGAGGCATATCTGGTTTGTTTGGGTTTTTTTCCCTGTTTGGCAGAAAACGTTTGGGAGCTCTGAATAAGTTCTGAATAAGCCAGCTGTCTCGATGTGGGGCCTTTCGGCCCCCAGATAGACTCAAGAGTCTGAGAAGTCATCAGAGGCAAGCTGGGATTTGAATCTAGCTCATCTAAATGCCCACTATCCTGTCTTACTCTTTCCCCAGCCGTATGTCCCTGGGACTCTGTGTCCCTGCTGCTTGGGACTGGGAAAGCTCTCCCCTTCTTCTTGATCTAATTTAACATGAGCATAAGTTGGAAATAGTTCCTTGGATGTCAGCAGTAATTCCCTGTCGCCCTGTATGTTATATAACAAAAACCATGTGTGCAAACCAAGTATGAAACACTTCCAGGAAAAAATGGAGCAAGATGGTATTTTACACTCACTCGGAACTGCCTGGTGCATAAAGCTGTACAGAATCAGGGGCCAAACCAAGAAGAGGTCAATACTGGGCTGTTCACTTGGTATTAAACTTTCTGCATTTAACAGCTCAAAACAATAAGAGGTTTTGCATATTAACAAAAATGATTAAATGATCAAAGAAAACCATCTACGGATTTCATTCACAAGAGGGAAGAGCATTAGATGCATTCACAGCAGGATCTCATCATTTGAAAGCATGGTGTGCTAATCAAAGATGTATTTGCACATCTCTTATATACTTGGTTAGTCTCTGGCAGTTAAATGCTACAGCAACAATAGGCATATTGAAGCCATCGATCCCCTACACATGAAGACCACGAAGTTTGATTCAGACAGACACCTCTTCCAGGTCCCATTGAAACCAGTGAGACCTGGATCAATAAGGGGTGCCCAAAGCCCTGTCTGTGAGACATCCCTGCTCCACCTCGCTAGCGGTCTGAGCTCTGAAGCACTTGAAAAGAAGAGATAGAGGCTATGGCATATAAGCAGATGAAGTGACTGAAGGGTTAATGAGTTTTGTTATTTGCATTAGCTATGTTGTACTGTATTTTTATTAAATTCATATTAAGGGATGGGAGAGAACAAAAGTGAATAAGGCAAAGAAGAAAGATCAGAGCTTGTTGTCTACCCAACAGTGGGCACCTGACTGAATATGATGTTTCCTAGAGCATCAGGGAACCTGCTCAGTATTTGCCTCTGAGGGGCTTTCTCCACCACCCCACAGGTCTGCCCACCCCTTTCCCTGTTAGTTTGGATCTCTCTGTCCAAACCAGCCCTTTTGGCATGAGTGCCAGCTTCAGTTCTGCTTCAATGTCTATTTTATCTGCTCCTCACATCTTGCCAGCTCACACCCTGCCTCCTCCTGTCCCTCCACCCCCTGTGTTAAAGGTGACCCTGCTCTGGGCAGCAGCACTGGCTGCAGGAGCACCAGCGGAGAGCCGTGGCCATTTCCTGGCCAGCTGCTTCTGCTGCAGGAGCTGGGCCGAGGAGCAGGCAGGCCCTTGGGGAGCGGAGACGGAGCCAGGAGTCTCAGGGCTGGGTTGCCAAACGAGTGCCAAACTCCCAGGCAAGTCTACAGCCTCAAGCAGACATTTGCTTTTGTTAATCACTCTTAGTTTTCCCATGGCTTGARTGGTAAGGAGTTAATGACAGTTGTTTAATTAATTAATACTGCAAGGAAGCAGAAGTGCTGCCATGCTCTGAACAGCTTTTAGATGTGTTGGCCCTGCCCCGCTCAGGCAGCAGGACTGAGCAAGAACACGCTGGGCTTCCCGCAGACTGGTTCAAACTGATACACCCCACTGAGTTCAGGACAGCAGCAGCTGTACAGGGCTACTAGCAGCTGGATCCTGCACACCACCGTACACATGCCAGTCAGATCAATATGCAGAACTATTCTTTTGGCAATGCTGATTTCAACCTATGTTATGGATTTCAGGGATCTGTAAGACCCTTGTAAAGAAAAGAAGCCCTGGTGGCCTCCTGAGAAATAGCAAAGCAATTTCAGGGCATGCACATATGCCAAAAAAACTGTCCAGTAACTACTGCCCCATGAACTGTATTCTTACGCTAAAGAGAATGCAAGCAGCAACAACACTGAATCAAGAATATCAACAGTAATATTGCAGCAGCTTTTCTTGTTTAGCTGTTGGGAAGTTAGAGAGTGGCAGATGAGGGGTGCCCCACAACAAAACCTGGGGTAACACCATCCAAAGGGAGTATTGCTCCATCCTGTTACTGTAGCATGGTTTTGAACTTTCTTTGCTGCAGTGACACAATGCCAGTATGAAGTGGTGCTTCACTTAATTAAGTCAAAACTGAGACTAGCATGCATATTAATGAGCACCCTAATGAGCATTAATTTTTGATGTTCCTCGTTAACAAGCATTATAAACTATGACAAATTTCTGTTTGACTGAATGCCAAAATTTGGATGAGTGGTGGTTCAAAACTGTAAATCTGAATGCTTCCCTGGGGGATTAGAACACCAGGCATAAATACTCTGAGAGCTTGCAGCATCAAAGACGAAAAATATATGCCATGACAGGCTATCTTCCACTGCCCTTCTATATGTGTCTAGTGGAAAAGCACTTGCATCTTTCAGATAGAGGCAGTTTAGATTCAAAATATAAAAAATGAAGTACCCAACTCTCAAATGGTAAAAGTAAATCATTCTGCTCCCATTGAAAGCAAGAGACATGCTTTAATATTAAGAGTTTTGCATGAACAGAGGTGTGCTCACCCTTTTGAGTCTTATTTGTGCAGTCAAACACCTGGACTCAATGTGCAAGTCTGGAGGCTGGTAAAAATGCAGGTTCGTACCTGTAATCATGACATAGGCATGAACAAGGGAAACATCTTCAAAAGATAGAGAACCCTAAAAAAACCTGGATGATGCAACACAATGACCAGAAGATGTAAAGGACAACAAACCCGTATGTATAATCTGCACAGATATTCCTATCCTAACAGATACAAAGGACTCTTCAGGCTTCAGTTGCCCGACTTGAGCACAGAGCTGCATGGCTCGGTCACCACGCAGCTCTTCTAGCATGCACTTCCAACGAGTCTGAGGCACTGTTGTATTTTGTTCATTTACAGATAATCAAAGTAGTTTGTTTTTTAGACATTTCTAACTGTTTTTTGTGTTCTAATTCTATCACAGTCAAGCCCCACTTTGAAGATGAGGCTAAGTGAGGCTTGTCTGCACTTTTCATGCCTCACTGGTTCAGAAGGAACAAACYGGTGGTGTAAGATCTGCATTAGCAGACAAGTATAAAGTACCTGTCAAACGAGGAAAAGGACGGCTTGTTGAAAGAAAAGCAACAAAGTCAAAGGAATCCGCCCCACTGTGCTTACCAAAAGTTTCCAACAGTTTTCTGCTACACTCCATTTTACCCACGTAACCATCCTCAGCATGCAGTGACACCTCCATCCAAAATGTCATTCATGTCATAATTCATGTCACTAGAACTGGGGTGAAAGAAAAGTTTTGTAAGAAGTTTGACTTTTCAAAGTTGTTTCCCCTTCTGAGTATTTAAAAGTAATCCATTTTGTTTTTTAAGATTTCCCATTTTTTCAATAATTTTCTCTAAATGTCACTGAAATCAGTAATGACATTTTGCTTAATAAAAATCTGATGTTCAATAAGGAAATATACTTATTTTAATAAACTCTGAAAATTTTATGTTTTTGTAAAAGATGCAAGAAACCAGACAATGTTGATGTCCTTTCTCTGAAAAAAGAGACATCTTTCTGAAAACCACTTTCCATAAAAAATAAGCTGATCGGTCCATCATAGATTGACCTCACAGCAATTAAAGCACCAAGCATGGGATTCATTTAATCTTAAAGTAGACATCTAAAACTGATCAGATAAATTGCACTCCACAGGTCCCTCTCCACTGAATGCAGAGAGATTGGAGGACATCATCTGTATATTAAACAAGTAAAGATAGATAAAATGAATCTCATGACTACTGTGGTCCTGATTTTTTTTACCTCATTCTCATCATGCTGTACTTTGCTCAACACTGAAAAGGAGAGACAGCCAGATTTTAAGCAACATCTTACATGTACTGCCTATGGAGCTGAACACATAAAACAGGTACGTACATGCTATAGACAAACTGGTTACAGTTATAGGGTACGGTGTTATAAAATGAGAAGTAGCTGGGAAGTCTCCGTCTCTGTGAGGTAATATCAGGGGATGACACTGAGCTTCACTCTTCAGGTAAGTCAAGGGGTAGCTACCTTGCAGCCTGCAAAACTGTCTGTTTTCCACTCTTCTGTGTTGCAATTGCTATCATCTGATACTCTACAACAGCCTTTGCCTATCTGATTACTTAAATTTAATTGATATTCCTCTGGCTCTACTTGCTCGAATGGATTCACTCTCTTTACTGCTCTCACCACTGCTAATAAATTAGAAGATGGAATTAAAAAAACGCTGCTGTCCTCTTCGTACATCAGCCAGTCCTGAACTGCCAGTTGGTTTTCTCTGTGATTGTTGACGCTTTAGACAGAAGAAATATTTCTAATGCTTACACTGAACCAATTTAGATATTCTATACCTCCTGAGCATCTTACAGTCTTGTCCCTCCAGCTGGGGAGGTGAAAGCCACGTTGGCCTTTTCAAGTGATCCATCACAAACTTTCTTCTCTATTTTCAGTTTACTTTCTATTAGTGTGCCTTTGATTTCCACTTTGATGTTGTTCTCAATAATCAAAGTCAGAAATCCAGCTTTTTACAGACATCTTCTGAAACCATCTTCAAATTATGACAGATTCAGCATCCCAATAGGCCAATTCAGAAAGACCTTTGATTAATATTTATGCTGTAGGATCTCAGTGCAAAGTAGAAAAAGTGGATTAACTTGCAGCCATTGTTTAGGTGAGGCAGGTAATTACAGATTACAAATAACCTCACCCTTATTCTTCTGATAAAGTGAACGTTCACTGACAGCAGAGTTTTCTAAATATCTTCCATCAGAGTATCGTCAGGCATTTAGCTATTTTTCTCTTTGGAGCTGTGGCAAGTTTGAGGATGACTAGATTAAATGGCAAACCACCAAACACTGAGACAAAAGAAATCAGTTGTCCCAGGTGAATAATGAGGCTTTTCTGGTCACATTACTCCACCCTGAAATCTGTCATAAAAAAAGCTTGCGCAGTTGTTCTTAACCTAATCCACTTGGATAACGCAGAGAAACAAACCCTTTTCAATAATCTTCCTCATGCATTTCTGAACAGGATGGGAAAACAGATTAGGAGTTACAAAAATCTTATATATTTTCAACTGACCTGGAAATATGCTCTTTAAAAAATAAGAGATAAAGGTTTTTTCCCCAATTTTTGTGCCTTTTACCGTGTGGTTGGATAGAAGCACAGACAGCTCTTGGAAAAGGCCCCTAAAGGGTCCCTCATTTTCAGACAGATGAGATCGACGTTGGTGCACCCGGCACCAGATGCCTGTTTTACCTGGAGGAGCCATGATTCACTTGCTGTAGACAGGTGCCAGAGAGAAAGCATTTGTGGAAGCAGAAATGAAGGTCCTCTTCCAGGAACAACCTCACTTCAGGATCCCAGGAAATTCCCAAAGCAACCCTACAATCATCAAAACACTGCTTGTGCTTATAGCTTGGAAATGCCAATAAGCAGCTAAAAAAAGATGTATTGCAAAGTTTTTAGCTCCATTTATGGTTTTGTGCTCCTTGGATAGCTCCGATGAGCTTCCCTTCTGCGAGTACACTTAGGAGTCAAACGCCAAGCAGTTTCAAATTCATTAGTTTGCACACATCAGGAATTGGGGGCAGCATGAGGAAACAAAACCAAACCCAAAAACTAGACACACGCAGGGCTGCCCAAGGTTCATGTCCATGGCCATGAACAGGCGCGCAAGCAGACTGGCTGCCAGAACAGGTTGCTGCTTCCCGCCTGATCAAAGGGAAAGAGCAAGGATACCCAGACGGATGATATCCCCTATCATTCCGTGCTCCAGAATAACTTGCTCACTGTCACATCGCGGCAGCACATGGGACTTGCAGAGTGCCCCAGGACAGAGGGAGAGGAGAGGACCAGCTGACCAGCTGGGTTGCCACGAGGCCTTCCCCAAAGGACTGGCACGAGGCTGAGAGGTGACCGGGTGTTGCAGAGAAAGGTATGGAAACGGCAGGCGATGCCCTCTCCCCTGCGAGAGGAAGGCAGACTGCTCCTCTCTGTGGGGGGTTTCCTATAGGGGTTAGCAGCGGGAGGACATCTGCAAAATCACAGCACACCATAAGCATGGGATGCTCTGCTGTCCCCTTCCTGGTGCAGAAAGCAGTAGGAGCGCACAAAGCCGTCTGCATCCACTTACTTGCTCCCAAAGAGCACTCGGGGCACACCARCACTGTGACAGTGAGCAGGAAGCTTATACATAAATGGGTTGGCACTGTATGGATCAAACTGGCTTTTATTATCTGGAAGTGAAGGGTTCAGTGGTGCATTCCTCTCTCGGAGGACGTTCCCACAGGTATCAGCCACCAGGCTGCCGGAGCAAGGAGGTTGGGATCAGAACCAAAATCTGACGTCATCCTGGTCTTACCCCACTGATATACGTGTTTATGGGCAGCAGCAAAGGTCTGCTCTCACTGTAGTCCCTGGGAGGACACAACCAAACCGTAATGAACATTACCACAGCCCAGTTCAATAGATGCATGACTCTGTTATTTAACATAGCGCTTGGAACGATTGCTAAAAGTGGAAACCTGCATTTTACACCTCTTTATTCACTAACAAATGCTACAGTGAAATTTAGCTTAACATTGACTAGGTTTTGTGAGCTAAAGAGATAAACTCCATTAATTTTCTGCTGATAAAATGTTATTTTAACTCAGTCTAATGTCTACTTTTTCCCTTGCCAAGATCTCCAGTTCCTTTTTTTTTCCCCTTGCTACTCCCTAGCTACATTACAGGTTACATAAAATCAAAGCTACAGAACTAGTCTGTAGAATATATCCTTTATTATTAACACGTAAAGCAGGGCAGATAAGCCGGCAGTCTGCAGGAGACGATGCCGTACAGACCATTCCCCCCAAGCAGCCCTGCGAGTTGCTGCTGCACTAACGTGGCTGCAGAGAGCACAACGGGATTGTTAGAAATGCCGCCACACTGGCATCCAGGCCACAGCTTCCAAACAGTAAGTCTCCCCTAATCTAAAGAAACACCACCAGATTTTCTTCTAGACCTAATAAAATGCTTTTGATGGAGCAATTTTACATGAAACCATCTTCTAAGCTAAAAAAGAACTTAAAGATTGCAATATTCTGCTTTAACATTTGTGATCAAACAATTGGGCTAGTACATGAGACCACTGAGAAGCAAACCAAAACCGATTTATCTTGTTTCACTCGCCAAGTTGAATGACAAGCTGAAAATTAAAGGAACCAGTTACATTTTGAAAATATTTGCCTTTCCCTCATCCCATGATGAGGGCATTAAGAAAGAGCAGCATCCTTCCACCTTGATCAATGCAGATGATGCCATCCCTTCCATTGAAACCTTCAAAATAGAAAAATGTAAAAACTCTTTTCCCCCTTGGGAATAGGGGTCTGTGCTAGTATAGAAAAATGCAGTTTGCACCTCTGTCAACACGATGCTGTATGGAAAATGTTAGTAAAGAGTGATAAACTCTAAAGTAGGGAAGAGAGGATAGGACAGTCAAGGTGGAGAGAAGGAACTAGGGCAATCTTGCAAGAACAGCACTCAGTGCTTTTTCTTATTTAATATATTTATTCATGAGTCAGTCTAACAGTAAGAGTGTGCTAATGAAAAATCATTAGCCAATGATATCAGGTTAGGAGACCTAATCAATACAAAGGAGGAATGGAGTATCACACAGGAAGAGCTACAAGATCAAAGTGAACAAGCATTTAAGGACTACAAGGATTTTGCTGTAAAGTAGAAGCTCCTCAGCTAGAGAGCACCGAGGAGGAGAAAGACTTGGGTGTGTGGCTGTGGAAAAGGCAAATACAATTCTAGTATGCATCAACCACGCTAGCTCCACAGCATGGACATGAACACACTAAAATAACTTTACAAGCACTGGAGAGAATTCAAGTCTGAGAAAGACTGTGATTATTGTCTTTAAATCTGTTTCACTAAAGAAAATCTCTTGAAGCGAAACACTAATTTTGGCACAAAAGTAAGTGGGTAAATATTGACCCCAAAATTGGTTAAAGGCAAAAACTAGGAAACAAACCCTAACAAAGGAAAAGACTCTAGAACAGCCTTCAAATAATGGCAAAAGCAAAAAAAGAAGTAGCTTAAGACTCAGTTTAATGTATTTATGGATAGGAATACTTTATTAGACATGAACTGAATTATAATTTCCTGCAATGGTAGGAAACTGGACAGTGTTTGGGGAAGTCGCCCCTAGCCCAGTGCCCCTGACAGCAGGGGTCACCTTGAGTTGGATAATGTTGCAGGATGTGGGCCTAAGGGAATTAATCATATTTAATATTAAAGACTTTACTTTGACACAATTTCAATTGACTACAACAAATCAAAGCAAACTCTGCAATAAATGTCTTCATAATGCCTTGTGCTGTAGCTGTACTTTGAAAGTCCAAAATCAATAAAAACAAGATGGTGACATATGTTTGTATTATTTGAAAAACCTAAATGCATGCAAGGGGATCTGTCACTGCAGGATTAATAGAGTACACGATGTTCTGTTTGTTGGGCATCTGATTGTCTGTCTCGTAATACGAATTTTGAAATAGCTAGGGATTTCTGCTAGTGCATTTGCAGGTTTATTCTGAATTTCACATTAACAATAAATCATCCTGCATGTATAGTTCTCTTTTTCAATTTACTGCAACATAACTTCATCAATTCACATAGGGAATAGGGCCATGCGCATAATGAGCAGAAATCTGATAATAAAATATTAAGTAAGACAATGAAACAAAAACATTTGAAATATTAATACCACGGCTCTAAAATACCCCTCATTGCCATTCAGCCTACATTTGGTGTGCACATACCTCTTATGTGTGGGTGGAGCGGCAGCAGGAGAGCTCCAGGTAGCCTACTCTAATGAATGCAAAATAATCTACTTGAAATTAAGAAAACCATTTAATGATGATATAAGTGAAAATAAGACCCGTTTCACAGTGACCTGAAAGACATTATTTTTAATCTAGCTGCTAAAATTACCTTTGACCAAGTAATTATTCACTATGCTAGGACCTTTTCCATATCCCTGAGTGTTTCACAAAATTAATTTGAATGTATTTGTCAAAACTGATCCTTAGCCCTCCTCATGGCTGTCCTAATGAGGCAGAGAAGAGCTTCTGGCACAGCGAGGTCCCTTTGGTGGTAGATGGCAGCAGAGCCAGCTCAGAGCGCATACTGCAGCATTCCCTCAACTTTAAATATTCTTTTCCAGCAGACAGCAAAGCACATGCTTAAATTTAAGCATATACTTACACCTGCTTGACAGCAATGGGAACTCTGCATACACCTATGTACATGCCTAAAATCAGGGCACAAACTTTTGCCCTCTCCCTTCTGGCATCTTCCACAGATTCAGATTCTAAGGCCCCTGGAATTACTCCAGTCTTGGATACATTTTTAAATACATCTATATTCAAAACCCATAGGCAAGACTTTTTCAAGATCAAATGCTTTTGGTATTCCACAAAATGCAGCTCTCCCATCCCATGTGTCATGCAAATAGGCTCATGAATTGAGTAATTCTCCTCAGCTAACCGGGATCATATTTACTTAACTGATGTGAACAGACAAAGGAAAATATACCACTTGCTCAATGTGTGCAAAATTTGTGGTATGTAGCTAACATAATGTGTTTAACAATTTTATCCAAGTTTCAATCTAGGACAAAACAAATATGTTCACTTAATCCCATGCCATATTACAGCAGTTGCATGCAGTAAGTGATTTAAAGTTTTAATTCATCATTAAGTACACTGTACACATACAGGTTTTTCTTTTTAAATAATAATATGCAAAACTTCCAGACTCATTAACAATTTAATAAGCTGTTTAAACAAGAGAACTCTTTGAAATGCTTGATCTGTGCCTATGCCTTCTAAGCATCCTGCAATAATTTATTATCATTTTCACAAATTGCTTGTCAGGTGGACCAAAAAAACTGTTCTGCAATTACCTCCATTCTGAAAAGCCTCTATATAAATTTTATATAAACTGGTACAGGGAAGTATATGGAATCAGATCAAATATATTTTTCATTCAGAAAATGTTAATTGACATTACCTATGTCATTAAGTCTTGCCAAGCACCCAAGCAAAAACTACTCTACCAGATCTGCCATAAAATAAGGCTGCAGCATCTGCATTTTATATGCAATAATATAAACAGTCAACAGCAATACCGACTGAGTAGAATATGCTGGCCTTGACAGCATAAAGTACAACTGCAAGATGCTACTCATGCTGTCTTATGCTTGCAGAAGGTCATCTTGTATCTTCACCTGCGACTGGGGGGTTATTTCTCTAGGCATCTACAAGCTTCACCTCCAACTGAGGCCTAGTTTTTGCAGGAGGAGGGTGAATTAGCAACAAGACTGACATTCAGTATTGCAAAGCCATTTTGGAAATCCTCTACTTAAGCTGAGGTTGGGATATCAGGGAACCAGCTCCCTGTAGGTATGTCCTGGGAAGGGGACAGGTGGGCAGAGCTGGTAAAACAGCCCGTTTCCCTCCGACACACGCAGGTGAAACGGTGCACAGGAGAAGAGGGCTCCAGGGCTCTCACCAGCCCTTCCTCACCCCTGAGGGATAGCAGCGTCTGAAAGACAGTATGCAAGAAAAACCCACGAGGCTCCCTTTTAGAAATGGAAAGGGATTCGCCTGGGTATCATGCAAGGAGCAGAGGGCAGGGAAGATTCTCTCTAACCCCTGCATAAATTCGGTCATAAATTGTCCCATAATATTAATTGATGATGAATTCAGGTGAGGGCAGTTCATCAAATGAGCCATCTCATATACCTGAGGGATGCAGCAATAACCTGCATCAAAAAACTTCTGGGGAGCAGCTTTCTCCTTACTGCCTTCCCACAGCCATGTACAGTTACCAGAACTGCCCCCTGTCCAACGTACTTGGTGTGAGCACTCAGCCATGTTGGAGTCAATGGTCTGTAGTCAGTAAAAAAGCTCCTGTCGAGCACAATGAGAGTTTGAGTGAAGACTGCCACTAAAGACATACGCAGGGCTGTAATTTGACAATCGCCTCTACCTGTTCTCAGGGCACAGTCGCCATGTAAAAACAAGACACRGAGAAGCCCAGCGCAGCTGTGAGATACTGAGCTTGGGAAAGGAGGAAGAGCACTGTAGCAATGTGATGGATGCCATAACCAGCTCCAGCTGAGCCTACCGTTATTACCCGAGTATAACCATCCAAGGGGTTGGTCCTCTAGGTCTCTCCCACTTTTACAAGTAACCCTTTTAGAGCTTTCTAGTACGCCACGTAACATTTAGTCAACAGAAGGAAAGTCTTACTGCATTTGAAAGTATAAGACCAATACCAAAGTGCTTCTTAGAAGACAGGCTGACAAGTAGCCATTATTGTTTTACACTGAGTCTTGCATTCTGTTTTAATGCATCTTTTATTAATCACTGACACATTGTTAAGGAGGAACAGAACTGATCTAACACCTGACCCCATGGATTCCAATAGCTGCTTCCCACTGCGGTGGGTGAAACCTCCTACGGAAATCTCTGCAAAGAGTGCAGTGACTGCCCTCATGCAGATTCATGGATGCCAGCGAGCTGCACTCTACTGAATAATTCAGTCTCAGTTCTATTTTCTGTCATTGTTCACAAAACCTTGTTTTATAAGCAAAAGTTTTATCATTTTTAACTGCAGAGGCAGTAACAGTGCTTGTCAAGACTTAGTCTCCAAATACCCATGCTGGCACATGGCAATGGTGCGGCATTACTCTTGTTCCCAGAGCCATATTGCTTTGTTTTATGTTACTGAAGTATAAGAATGCAACACAATTGACCTGTCACAGCAAAGAAATTGGAAAACAACTTCATTTTTGAAAATGCAGGTTAAGGAAGAACTTATATCTCCAAGCTCGTACCTTTGAAAATGCACTTCCTGCAGTTTGGGATGGATTTGTAAGGTGGCTTTGACATTTTGTGAACACCTCCAACCAAGCATTGTGAATTATTTTGTGCATTTCATTTCCACGATCCTACAGCTTTTCAAACATGAAAAGCATGTACAATTGCATACAAATTTGAAATAATAGTGCTCTGAACTTATTGCCTGCCATTTCAATTGCAGAATTACTACAGTATGGAAAGCCTTTAGACATCAGAAATTTTCCATGTTAATCAGGATACCCTTTCAAAATAGAGTAATGTTCGCTAGCAAAGTCAGAGAAACAAGGGAATCACAGAATCACAGAATCGCTGAGGTTGGAAGGGACCTCTGGAGATCATCTAGTCCAACCCCCCTGCTCAAGCAGGGTCACCTAGAGCACATTGCACAGGATTGCATCCAGGTGCGTTTTGAATATCTCCAGAGAAGGAGACTCCACMACCTCTCTGGGCAACCTGTTCCAGTGCTCTGTCACCCTCACTGTGAAGAAGTTTTTCCTCATGTTCAGATGGAAGTGTCTGTGT